>NC_068445.1:44117370-44182370 GCF_023373465.1 Oncorhynchus keta | reverse complement strand
GGGACCTTAAATGCTGCAGAAATGTTTTGGTACCCTTCCCCAGATCTGTGCCTCGACACAATCTTGGCTCAGAGCTCTACGGAGAATTCCTTCGACCTCATGGCTTGGTGTTTGCTCTGACATGCCCTGTCAACCGTGGAACTGTATATAGACAGATATGTGCCTTTCCAAATCATGTCCAATCAAATGAATTTCCCACAGGTGGACTACAATCAAGTTGTAGAAACATCTCAAGGATGATCAATGGAAACAGGATGCACCTGATCTCAATTTCCAGTCTTATAGCAAAGGGTCTGAATACTTATGTAAATAAGTGTACTTTTAAAAACATTTTTAGCAACATTTTCTGAAAAACAGTTTTCTCTTTGTCATGATGGGGGTATTGTGTGTAGATTGATGAAGGACATTTATTTATTTTTTAATCCATTTTAGAATAAGGCTGTAATAAAAAATAAAAAAATGTGAAAAAAGTCAAGTTTTCTGAATACTTTCCAAATGCACTGTATGAGATATGTTACAATTCCCATCAATTGGGTTAACCCCATTGGCGCGAAGCATAGGGTGCTTGCCTTTCACGCCAGAGACCCAGGTTTATTTTCCTGTCTTGCTGGTCTTTACCATACATTTTAGACGTTTATAATAATGTACTCTTGGAATTAAAGCTGCAATCTAGATCCTAAAAAGTTGATTTGGCTGTCCTCATAGAGAACCCTTTGAAGTAAACCTTTTTGGACCTTACTAAGAGTGTACGTTTTCCCCTTCTCCCTTCACCTGTAGCTGGTCTGCAGATGCTGCAGTACAGTATGTTTATAGATCTTCTCCCTTCACCTGTAGCTGGTCTGCAGATGCTGCAGTACAGTATGTTTATAGATCTTCTCCCTTCACCTGTAGCTGGTCTGCAGATGCTGCAGTACAGTATGTTTATAGATCTTCTCCCTTCACCTGTAGCTGGTCTGCAGATGCTGCAGTACAGTATGTTTATAGATCTTCTCCCTTCACCTGTAGCTGGTCTGCAGATGCTGCAGTACAGTATGTTTATAGATCTTCTTCCTTCTTCTGGTCTGCAGATGCTGCAGTACAGTATGTTTATAGATCTTCTCCCTTCACTCTAGCTGGTCTGCAGATGCTGCAGTACAGTATGTTTATAGATCTTCTCCCTTCACCTGTAGCTGGTCTGCAGATGCTGCAGTACAGTATGTTTATAGATCTTCTCCCTTCACCTGTAGCTGGTCTGCAGATGCTGCAGTACAGTATGTTTATAGATCTTCTCCCTTCACCTGTAGCTGGTCTGCAGATGCTGCAGTACAGTATGTTTATAGATCTTCTCCCTTCACCTGTAGCTGGTCTGCAGATGCTGCAGTACAGTATGTTTATAGATCTTCTTCCTTCACCTGTAGCTGGTCTGCAGATGCTGCAGTATAGTATGTTTATAGATCAGGGTGGGACGGATGCCAACCGCAGAATTATAAAACACACCGCGGAATTTTAAAAGCACAAGTGGCACGATAACCATAACCACCACTAAGTCATTTATCAGACATTGTAAAGAGAGGTGATTCCAGAGAGAGAGCGTTGTGTGATGTGTGGCTGTCTGTTTAGTAGTCCTGTAGTCCAGTAGTCCTTATGGCTGTCTGTTTAGTAGTCCTGTAGTCCTGATGGCTGTCTGTTTAGTAGTCCTGTAGTCCTGTAGTCCTTATGGCTGTCTGTTTAGTAGTCCTGTAGTCCTTATGGCTGTCTGTTTAGTAGTCCTGTAGTCCTGTAGTCCTGATGGCTGTCTGTTTAGTAGTCCTGTAGTCCTTATGGCTGTCTGTTTAGTAGTCCTGTAGTCCTTATGGCTGTCTGTTTAGTAGTCCTGTAGTCCTTATGGCTGTCTGTTTAGTAGTCCTGTAGTCCTTATGGCTGTCTGTTTAGTAGTCCTGTAGTCCTTATGGCTGTCTGTTTAGTAGTCCTGTAGTCCTGTAGTCCTTATGGCTGTCTGTTTAGTAGTCCTGTAGTCCTGATGGCTGTATGTTTAGTAGTCCTGTAGTCCTTATGGCTGTCTGTTTAGTAGTCCTGTAGTCCTTATGGGTGTCTGTTTAGTAGTCCTGTAGTCCTGTAGTCCTGATGGCTGTCTGTTTAGTAGTCCTGTAGTCCTGATGGCTGTCTGTTTAGTAGTCCTGTAGTCCTGTAGTCCTTATGGCTGTCTGTTTAGTAGTCCTGTAGTCCTTATGGCTGTCTGTTTAGTAGTCCTGTAGTCCTGATGGCTGTCTGTTTAGTAGTCCTGTAGTCCTGTAGTCCTGATGGCTGTCTGTTTAGTAGTCCTGTAGTCCTTATGGCTGTCTGTTTAGTAGTCCTGTAGTCCTTATGGCTGTCTGTTTAGTAGTCCTGTAGTCCTGATGGCTGTCTGTTTAGTAGTCCTGTAGTCCTGTAGTCCTGTAGTCCTGATGGCTGTCTGTTTAGTAGTCCTGTAGTCCTTATGGCTGTCTGTGTAGTAGTCCTGTAGTCCTTACGGCTGTCTGTTTAGTAGTCCTGTAGTCCTGTAGTCTTTTCAAAGGCAGCTTTTCCAGGTGTGAATGGCTCCCTATTCCCTATATAGAACACTACTGTTGACCAGAGCCCTATTCCCTATATAGAACACTACTGTTGACCAGAGCCCTATTCCCTATATAGAACACTACTGTTGACCAGAGCCCTATTCCCTATATAGAACACTACTGTTGACCAGAGCCCTATTCCCTATATAGAACACTACTGTTGACCAGAGCCCTATTCCCTATATAGTACACTACTGTTGACCAGAGCCCTATTCCCTATATAGAACACTACTGTTGACCAGAGCCCTATTCACTATATAGTACACTACTGTTGACCAGAGCCCTATTCACTATGCGCCCTGGTCAAAAGTAGTGCAATTATGTGGCAGCCATTTGTGACGTCGCCCCTGATTTCGTCCATCCACTCCAATTACACAACACTTAGTAGCCTGCATGGACCCCCTTTAACTCTGCTGCCCGTTTTATAGAATCTAGCAGCCAATTATGTGGCAGCCATTTTGACCGATGTACCTGACAATGATGTGGCAGCCATTTTGACCGATGTACCTGACAATTATGTGGCAGCCATTTTGACCAATATACCGGACAATTATGTGGGAGCCATTTTGACCAATGTACCTGACAATTATGTGGCAGCCATTTTGACCAATGTACCTGACAATTATGTGGCAGCCATTTTGACCAATGTACCTGACAATTATGTGGCAGCCATTTTGACCGATGTACCTGACAATTATGTGGCAGCCATTTTGACCAATGTACCTGACAATTATGTGGCAGCCATTTTGACCAATGTACCTGACAATTATGTGGCAGCCATTTTGACCAATGTACCTGACAATTATGTGGCAGCCATTTTGACCGATGTACCTGACAATTATGTGGCAGCCATTTTGACCAATGTACCTGACAATTATGTGGCAGCCATTTTGACCAATGTACCTGACAATGATGTGGCAGCCATTTTGACCAATGTACCTGACAATGATGTGGCAGCCATTTTGACCGATGTACCTGACAATTATGTGGCAGCCATTTTGACCAATGTACCTGACAATTATGTGGCAGCCATTTTGACCAATGTACGGCGAACCAAAAGCCATCAACCAAGTAAGAATTGGGTCTGGATGCAGTGTTTACAGTATTACATTTACAGTAAGAAGATCTAGAAGATGCACATCTGTAAAACAGATTCCTTTCATTCCAATCCTTTCAAAAACAACACTATGCTTTAGATAAGGTGTGTCAAACTCATTCCATGGAGGGTCTAGTGTCTGCAGGTTTTAGTTTTTTTTTCATTTTTTTTCATTCAATTAAGACCTAGACAACCAGTTGTGGGGAGTTCCTTACTAATTAGTGACCTTAATTCAATCAAGTACAAGGTAGGAGTGAAATGTCAGTAAAACAATAGGCCTTAAAAAAAAGCCCCCAAATGGATCCGTTATAAATCACTCACATTCCAATCCATACTTCCACATATTCTGTTGGAACTGCAGGGGTCTAAGTCTGACTGTCTATGTCACCATTTGGGCATTTCCATCTTGGATTCCTTTCCTTTTGTCTCAGTGGTTCTAGTTCTAGAACTGGAAACATTCCAGAACTAACAGGAAGTAGAATCTAAAAGAAGAACAGAGAGATTCTAAGCTCCTCCTCTGAGGTAGGTAGGTGTCTTGCCCTTCACACACAGCTTTCTGACAAATATAGCTTCGTTCTCATTCAAAGGAAAAAGTCCACATTCCAAAATGTTTTAAAGCCAAGTAGCTAATTTGCTCATTAGGTTGTGTTACATCAGAGACTGTTTACATTGAGGAGGGATCAGAATCAGGTCAGTACGGTCTAGTGAGGAATTACCTACTGATTGTTACAATAAAACAGGTTACATCACAGCCTGGGTCAGGAGATTACATTAAAACAGGTTACATCACAGCCTGGGCCAGGAGATTACATTAAAACAGGTTAAATCACAGCCTGGGTCAGGAGATTACATTAAAACAGGTTACATCACAGCCTGGGTCAGGAGATTACATTAAAACAGGTTACATCACAGCCTGGGTCAGGAGATTACATTAAAACAGGTTACATCACAGCCTGGGTCAGGAGATTACATTAAAACAGGTTACATCACAGCCTGGGTCAGGAGATTACATTAAAACAGGTTACATCACAGCCTGGGTCAGGAGATTACAGGTTACATCACAGCCTGGGTCAGGAGATTACATTAAAACAGGTTACATCACAGCCTGGGTCAGGAGATTACATTAAAACAGGTTAAATCACAGCCTGGGTCAGGAGATTACATTAAAACAGGTTACATCACAGCCTGGGTCAGGAGATTACATTAAAACAGGTTACATCACAGCCTGGGTCAGGAGATTACATTAAAACAGGTTACATCACAGCCTGGGTCAGGAGATTACATTAAAACAGGTTACATCACAGCCTGGGTCAGGAGATTACATTAAAACAGGTTAAATCACAGCCTGGGTCAGGAGATTACATTAAAACAGGTTACATCACAGCCTGGGTCAGGAGATTACATTAAAACAGGTTACATCACAGCCTGGGTCAGGAGATTACATTAAAACAGGTTACATCACAGCCTGGGTCAGGAGATTACATTAAAACAGGTTAAATCACAGCCTGGGTCAGGAGATTACATTAAAACAGGTTACATCACAACCTGGGTCAGGAGATTACATTAAAACAGGTTACATCACGGCCTGGGTCAGGAGATTACATTAAAACAGGTTACATCACAGCCTGGGTCAGGAGATTACAGGTTACATCACAGCCTGGGTCAGGAGATTACATTAAAACAGGTTACATCACAGCCTGGGTCAGGAGATTACATTAAAACAGGTTACATCACAGCCTGGGTCAGGAGATTACATTAAAACAGGTTACATCACAGCCTGGGTCAGGAGATTACATTAAAACAGGTTACATCATGGCCTGGGTCAGGAGATTACATTAAAACAGGTTACATCATGGCCTGGGTCAGGAGGAGAGTACTGTGCCTTTAGAGAAGTCAAACTGAATGGTAGAATGGATGCTGAGATGCATGAATGAATGAACGATTGATGAATGAATGAATAATATTACATTATTTTCCAGGATTTGATACAAGCAGCCATGCAGTTGTTGGCTCACTTTCTGCCAGATTTGTCCAGGCAGACCAGGGATTCAACCAGGGACTGGCATCCCTATGGTTGCTGGCTCACTTCTCTAAATTCTAAGATACCCCCCGAATAAGTGAATAAATGATTAATCTGGGTCCTCACAGGGTGGGTCAAACATGGTGGTCCTCCTGTCCTCAAACAAAGATTACCCAACTTTTAAAACGGGTCATTGTCTATGACCATCCCCGTCAAGATAAGTGTTCTCCCACAGTGTGGGAAACAGTGTTTCATTCAGTTCTCAATGGCGTTTAACCTTCTCTGTCCTCTCTGTCATGCCCTCTATAAATCATTCTCGCTTTTCTTTCACAATTGGGAGCCCCCCCCCCCCTCACGCCAGAAACCCTCAAACCAAACTTCAACTATAACACTCTGGAACTCAGAGGAATGCAGCCCACTTAACTCACCATGGCAACCCCACTTGGGTGACCGGGGTGTGCCTGGCTAACCTAACTCTTTCCAGTCTGTTGTTCCAGCCAAGACGAGCCCCACATTACTTCTGGTAAACTGACACTGACCACACAAAGAAGAGCCTCTAGGCTAGCTCCTCTAGACCCCCCCCACACACACACCCCACCCCACCCCACACTGGTGTCACTCAACACAGTGTAAGAGATCACCTGAATGGTAACTAATTCCCTTAACCACGCATTCATTTTATACACGGACCTATGGGCCCTGGTCAAACGTAGTGGACTATGATGGGATTACGTTGTCATGTGGGACGTGTCCTATGTACGGCACTCGGATCAGAACCATGTGTGTACTGGAACGGGAACCGCATCGGTTCTAAGATAGAACCTGACGGACTGATGTTACCATAGAAGACTTGTCTAACTCCCAACTGATCTGTTTTCATTCTGATTGTAAGCAGCATGCTCTGCTCTGATGTGAGAGTTTGTTAGAGCTATTCTTGTGTTGTGTTGTGTTGTGTTATTTGTGTTGTGTTGTATCGTTATTAGGAGGGTCTGGGACAGAGACATGGTTAGGAGGAGGACAGAGACATGGTTAGGAGGGGGACAGAGACATGGTTAGAAGGGTCTGGGACAGAGACATGGTTAGGAGGGTCTGGGACAGAGACATGGTTAGGAGGGGGACAGAGACATGGTTAGGAGGGGGACAGAGACATGGTTAGAAGGGTCTGGGACAGAGACATGGTTAGGAGGGTCTGGGACAGAGACATGGTTAGGAGGGGGACAGAGACATGGTTAGGAGGGGGACAGAGACATGGTTAGGAGGGGGACAGAGACATGGTTAGGAGGGGGACAGAGACATGGTTAGGAGGGGGACAGAGACATGGTTAGGAGGGGGGACAGAGACATGGTTAGAAGGGTCTGGGACAGAGACATGGTTAGGAGGGTCTGGGACAGAGACATGGTTAGGAGGGTCTGGGACAGAGACATGGTTAGGAGGGGGACAGAGACATGGTTAGGAGGGGGACAGAGACATGGTTAGGAGGGTCTGGGACAGAGACATGGTTAGGAGGGTCTGGGACAGAGACATGGTTAGGAGGGGGACAGAGACATGGTCTGGGACAGAGACATGGTTAGGAGGGGGGACAGAGACATGGTTAGGAGGGGGACAGAGACATGGTTAGGAGGGGGACAGAGACATGGTTAGGAGGGGGACAGAGACATGGTTAGGAGGGTCTGGGACAGAGACATGGTTAGGAGGGGGACAGAGACATGGTTAGGAGGGTCTGGGACAGAGACATGGTTAGGAGGGGGACAGAGACATGGTTAGGAGGGGGACAGAGACATGGTTAGGAGGTCTGTAACACTGTTCTCTCACACAGCAGCAACTGGATGGGAAGGAGACAGTCATGTGTTTATTGTACCTGTGTGTGTCTTCTCCAGCTGCCCCAACCCAGCATGGTGACACAGTGTTCTTCCAAACTGACGTAAACAGGATTGATCCCCTGCTGACTTCTGTGGAGCTTCCACACACACACACACACACACACACACCCACACGATAGGGCCTGTCAGTAAAGTCAATTAGAGAGACCAAAGACTCATCTGTCCATCTGTGTTTAGTGCTGTCTCTCTCTCTCTGTGTGTGTGTGTGTGTGTGTGTGTGTGTGTGTGTGTGTGTGTGTGTGTGTGTGTGTGTGTGTGTGTGTGTGTGTGTGTGTGTGTGTGTGTGTGTGTGTGTGTGTGTGTGTGTGTGTGTGTGTTTGTTTAACTATCCTTGTGGGTACAAGAAGTCCTCACAAGGATAGTAAAACAAGGAAAATGTGGGGACATTTTGCCAGTCCCCACGAGGAAAAACACCATTTTAGGCTTAGAGGTTAGAGTTACGGTTAGGTTTTGGGTCAGGAGTTAGGGTTAGATATAGTTTAAGGGTTCAATTTGGGATTAAGGTTGGGTTTGGGTTTAAATTTAGGTTTGGGATTAAGGTTAGGTTTAGGATTAAGTTTAGGTTTAGGTTTAGGCTTAGGGTTAAGGTTAGGCTTAGGGTTAAGGTTAGGAGTTAGATTTAGGGTTAAAGAAAATAGGATTTTGAATGGGAATCAATTATTTGGTCCCCACAAGGATAGCAATACAAAACTGTGTGTGTGTTTATGCTAGTGCTGTCTGGGGCAGAGAGACACTGTGGTGTATAGACACTAGTTAGTCCTAACGGAAGGAAATGGCTACAGTGTGGAGTATAGGGACTAGTTAGTCCTAACGGAAGGAAATGGCTACAGTGTGGAGTATAGGGACTAGTTAGTCCTAACGGAAGGAAATGGCTACAGTGTGGAGTATAGGGACTAGTTAGTCCTAACGGAAGGAAATGGCTACAGTGTGGAGTATAGGGACTAGTTAGTCCTAACGGAAGGAAATGGCTACAGTGTGGAGTATAGGGACTAGTTAGTCCTAACGGAAGGAAATGGCTACAGTGTGGAGTATAGACACTAGTTAGTCCTAACGGAAGGAAATGGCTACAGTGTGTGGAGTATACGGAAGGACTAGTTAGTCCTAACGGAGTCCTAACGGAAGGAAATGGCTACAGTGTGGTGTATAGACACTAGTTAGTCCTAACGGAAGGAAATGGCTACAGTGTGGAGTATAGGGACTAGTTAGTCCTAACGGAAGGAAATGGCTACAGTGTGGAGTATAGGGACTAGTTAGTCCTAACGGAAGGAAATGGCTACAGTGTGGAGTATAGGGACTAGTTAGTCCTAACGGAAGGAAATGGCTACAGTGTGGAGTATAGGGACTAGTTAGTCCTAACGGAAGGAAATGGCTACAGTGTGGAGTATAGGGACTAGTTAGTCCTAACGGAAGGAAATGGCTACAGTGTGGAGTATAGGGACTAGTTAGTCCTAACGGAAGGAAATGGCTACAGTGTGGAGTATAGGGACTAGTTAGTCCTAACGGAAGGAAATGGCTACAGTGTGGAGTATAGGGACTAGTTAGTCCTAATGGAAGGAAATGGCTACAGTGTGGAGTATAGACACTAGTTAGTCCTAACGGAAGGAAATGGCTACAGTGTGGAGTATAGACACTAGTTAGTCCTAACGGAAGGAAATGGCTACAGTGTGGAGTATAGGGACTAGTTAGTCCTAAAGGAAGGAAATGGCTACAGTGTGGAGTATAGGGACTAGTTAGTCCTAACGGAAGGAAATTGCTACAGTGTGGAGTATAGGGACTAGTTAGTCCTAACGGAAGGAAATGGCTACAGTGTGGAGTATAGGGACTAGTTAGTCCTAACGGAAGGAAATGGCTACAGTGTGGAGTATAAACAAAGTCATATTCATGCTGCAAAACTTTTTCTAACAAATATACACTAACTTTTATAATCCATGCAAAAACATCCAAAGCCATGGAAAATATCCATAAAACCTTGCTACCACATTACTGTAAATGTACATTTGTACAATGTTTTTATGAATAAAAATGAAGGTTGTAGATTGGATGGATCCATGCATCATACTCCATTTAGATGTTAAGGGTGTCAGGAGACGAGACAGAAGCAAACAGGTGGTGAATCTACCACGACATTAAGTTGAATAAACCCTCACCAGCCAGCGTCTATAAACACTAAAGCGTCATTAGTCAGAAGACAACCTGCGAGAGAACTCTGGGAGCATTGAGGAGAGAAACAGGGGAGGAGAGGAGTAAGGGAGGCAGGGAGGAGAAGGAACAGAGGAGGGAAGGAGAACACGAGGGGAGGAGAAGAGGAGAATAAGAGAAGAAGAGGGGAGGAGAACACGAGGGGAGGAGAAGAGGAGGGAAGGAGAAGAGGAGTAAGGGAGGCAGGGAGGAGAAGGAACAGAGGAGGGGAGGAGAACACGAGGGGAGGAGAAGAGGAGAATAAGATAAGAAGAGGGGAGGAGAAGAGGAGAAGAGGAGAATAAGAGAAGAAGAGGGGAGGAGAAGAGGAGAATAAGAGAAGAAGAGGGGAGGAGAAAAGGAGGGAAGGAGAAGAGGAGAAGAGGAGAAGAGGAGAGGAGAGGAGTAGGGGAGGCAGGGAGGAGAAGGAACAGAGGAGGGGAGGAGAAGAGGAGGGAAGGAGAAGAGGAGAATAAGAGAAGAAGAGGGGAGGAGAAGAGGAGAATAAGAGAAGAAGAGGGGAGGAGAAGAGGAGGGGAGGAGAAGAGGAGAAGAGAAGAAGAGGGGAGGAGAAGAGGAGAATAAGAGAAGAAGAGGGGAGGAGAAGAAGAGGGGAGGAGAAGAGGAGGGAAGGAGAAGAGGAGGGAAGGAGAAGAGGAGAATAACAGAAGAAGAGGGGAGGAGAAGAGGAGGCAGGGAGGCAGGGAGGAGAAGGAACACACGAGGGGAGGAGAAGAGGAGGGTAGGAGAAGAGGAGAATAAGAGAAGAAGAGGGGAGGAGAAGAGGAGGGAAGGAGAAGAGGAGGGAAGGAGAAGAGGAGAATAACAGAAGAAGAGGGGAGGAGAACACGAGGGGAGGAGAAGAGGAGGGAAGGAGAAGAGGAGAATAAGAGAAGAAGAGGGGAGGAGAAGAGGAGGGGAGGAGAAGAGGAGAAGAAGAGAAGAAGAGGGGAGGAGAAGATGAGGGGAGGAGGCTCTCACCCTGCTCTCAGCCCAATTCAGCTCCCGTGGTCAAACAAGAGATACATGGTAAAGACAACAGAGAGGATGGTGGTGGGGAAACAAGAGGAAGTTAGTCTGAGGCTGAGAGAACAACAGAACGGACTGTCCACTTACATACCAACGGCCTCTGTGTGCCTGAGAGTCAGCCCTGCCTGCCCTGTTATGTCCCTGTGTAGAGCACTACTTTTACCCTGCTCACAATGAGCACCCTACAGTTAATAGGGTACGGTGTCAGTCGTGTTCTTGGCTGTGGCTCATGTTTACAGACGGCCAAGCAGGAACCCCAGGGACCAACTTTCCCTCTGAAAAGAGCAAAAACAGCTACCTTAAACATTTAGAGCCCTCTAAAAAATAATGAGGTGGGTACAAAGCGATTGGATTAGGGTTGGGGTTGCTAGGATACGAAGTGATTGGATTAGGGTTGGGGTTGCTAGGATACGAAGTGACTGAATTAGGGTTGGGGTTGCTAGGATATGAAGTGATTGGATTGGGGTTGGGGTTGCTAGGATACGAAGTGATTGAATTAGGGTTGGGGTTGCTAGGATACAAAGTGATTGGATTAGGGTTGGGGTTGCTAGGATACAAAGTGATTGGATTAGGGTTGGGGTTGCTAGGATACAAAGTGATTGGGTTAGATTTGGGTTTGATGGGTACAAATTAATTGGTTTTAGGGTTGGTGTTGCTCGGATACAAAGTGATTGGGTTAGATTTGGGTTTGATGGGTACAAATTGATTGGTTTAGGGTTGGGGTTGCTAGGATACAAAGTGATTGGGTTAGATTTGGGTTTGATGGGTAAAAATTGATTGGTTTAGGGTTGGGGTTGCTAGGATACAAAGTGATTGGGTTAGATTTGGGTTTGATGGGTACAAATGGATTGGTTTAGGGTTGGGGTTGCTAGGATACAAAGTGATTGGGTTAGATTTGGGTTTGATGGGTACAAATGGATTGGTTTAGGGTTGGGGTTGCTAGGATACAAAGTGATTGGGTTAGATTTGGGTTTGATGGGTACAAATGGATTGGTTTAGGGTTGGGGTTGCTAGGATACAAAGTGATTGGGTTAGATTTGGGTTTGATGGGTACAAATGGATTGGTTTAGGGTTGGGGTTGCTAGGATACAAAGTGATTGGGTTAGATTTGGGTTTGATGGGTACAAATTGATTGGTTTAGGGTTGGGGTTGCTAGGATACAAAGTGATTGGGTTAGATTTGGGTTTGATGGGTACAAATTGATTGGTTTAGGGTTGGGGTTGCTAGGATACAAAGTGATTGGGTTAGATTTGGGTTTGATGGGTACAAATTGATTGGTTTAGGGTTGGGGTTCTATAAATTGCCTTCTGTAAACATCTTCCAATCCATATAAACAAACTCTGGAGTAAAAGGTTGAATACTGAATAGCTTACGGAATGTGTGGGGTGGGTAGGAGGGTGGGTGGGTGGGTAGGAGGGGTGGGTGGGTGTGTGGGTAGGAGGGCGGGTGGGTGGGTGGGTGGGTGGGTGGGTGGGTGGGTGGGTGGGTGGGTGGGTGGGGGTGGGCGGGTGGGTGGGTAGGAGGGTGGGTGGGTAGGTAGGAGGGTGGGTGGGTGGGTGGGTGGGTAGGAGGGCGGGTGGGTGGGTGGGTGGGTGGGTAGGAGGGCGGGGTGGAAAATATAAATGTCCCTTTATTGCTTGATAGGAATACACATTTGAATTTTGTATAGAACCCTTATAGTGTTCCTGAAATAGAACCCTTATAGTGTTCCTGAAATAGAACCCTTATAGTGTTCCTGAAATAGAACCCTTATAGTGTTCCTGAAATAGAACCCTTATAGTGTTCCTGAAATAGAACCGTTATAGTGTTCCTGAAATAGAACCCTTATAGTGTTCCTGAAATATAACCCTTATAGTGTTCCTGAAATAGAACCCTTATAGTGTTCCTGAAATAGAACCGTTATAGTGTTCCTGAAATAGAACCCTTATAGTGTTCCTGAAATAGAACCCTTATAGTGTTCCTGAAATAGAACCGTTATAGTGTTCCTGAAATAGAACCCTTATAGTGTTCCTGAAATATAACCCTTATAGTGTTCCTGAAATAGAACCCTTATAGTGTTCCTGAAATAGAACCCTTATAGTGTTCCTGAAATAGAACCCTTATAGTGTTCCTGAAATAGAACCCTTATAGTGTTCCTGAAATAGAACCCTTATAGTGTTCCTGAAATAGAACCCTTATAGTGTTCCTGAAATAGAACCCTTATAGTGTTCCTGAAATAGAACCCTTATAGTGTTCCTGAAATAGAACCCTTATAGTGTTCCTGAAATAGAACCCTTATAGTGTTCCTGAAATAGAACCCTTATAGTGTTCCTGAAATAGAACCCTTATAGTGTTCCTGAAATAGAACCCTTATAGTGTTCCTGAAATAGAACCCTTGTAGTGTTCCTGAAATAGAACCCTTATAGTGTTCCTGAAATAGAACCCTTATAGTGTTCCTGAAATAGAACCCTTGTAGTGTTCCTGAAATAGAACCCTTATAGTGTTCCTGAAATAGAACCCTTATAGTGTTCCTGAAATAGAACCCTTGTAGTGTTCCTGAAATAGAACCCTTATAGTGTTCCTGAAATAGAACCCGTGTAGTGTTCCTGAAATCAGATCCTTAAGTAAAAGTCAAACACACTTAACCTGAACTTCTGACCCGAGAGGATGGTTGAGGGTTGAAATTAAAGGATGTTATGGTTTGAAGGGGGAATTCAAGAAAATTACATTTTATTTTAGGATTTATTTTCAAGACTTTGTATATATCATGTTTACTTTCCTCATAGCATTCATTACCTGTCTAAATATGTGTAAATATGTCTCTGGTCAAAGGTTGAAACTGAATCCCTATAAAGGAAGCCCATCCCTGTATCTATAATCTTAATGTATGTATCCTTTATTTAAACAGTGAGTTTGATATCTCTTTTTCAAGTGAGTCTTAATACAGTCAGTTCATTCATAAACCGGGACCATCCAGGACCAACCAGGACCATCCAGGACCAACCGTGACCAACCAGGACCAACCAGGACCATCCAGGACCATCCAGGACCAACCAGGACCATCCAGGACCATCCAGGACCAACCGTGACCAACCAGGACCAACCAGGACCAACCAGGACCATCCAGGACCATCCAGGACCATCCAGTACCATCCAGGCCCATCCAGGACCAACCAGGACCATCCAGGACCATCCAGGACCAACCAGGACCAACCGTGATTAGGTTCAAATGCTGTAGACCAAGCAGAGAATATCTAATCCAATTGTGTTGTGTACATTATTTATATATATATATTTTAAATGTTCAATGGTTGATGTAGTTAGTATATTACAATTCCTCTCAGCTCAAACGCGACTCGAACGAGACATTTCTTCACTCAGATTTTGACATTTTTTTTAAGTGTGAAAACTTCAAGAAGTCCACTGAGATAACAACAAAAATAAATAAAGGTCCAATATTTACCATGGTAACACTGTTTTGTCACACACACACACACACACACACACACACACACACACACACACACACACACACACACACACACACACACACACACACACACACACACACACACACACACACACACACACACACACCTCTGAGACGTACATATGTAAACATCCAGCCAGCCGTGCTGCTCGCTAAACCATGCATGCACATTTACACAGACTTATCCTGTTGTACAATTTAACAAATGACTTAACAGATCTAATCTCAGTTAACTGGAAACCCTGCTACAGGTTATGAATAAAACATTCAAACATACCCTCCTCCTCTCTCCTCTACCTCTCCCTCCTCCTCTCTCCTCTACCTCCTCCTCTACCTCTCCCTCCTCCTCTACCTCTCCCTCCTCCTCTCTCCTCTACCTCCTCCTCTACCTCCTCCTCTCTCCTCTACCTCTCCCTCCTCCTCTCTCCTCTACCTCCTCCTCTACCTCTCCCTCCTCCTCTACCTCTCCCTCCTCCTCTACCTCCTCCTCTCCTCCTCTCCTCCTCTCCTCTCCTCCTCTCCCTCCTCCTCTACCTCTCCTCCTCCTCTCTCCTCTACCTCTCCCTCCTCCTCTCTCCTCTACCTCTCCCTCCTCCTCTCTCCTCTACCTCTCCCTCCTCTCCTCTCCCTCCTTCTCTCTCCTCTACCTCTCCCTCCTCTCTCCTCTACCTCCTCCTCTACCTCCTCCTCTCTCCTCTACCCTCCTCCCTCCTCCTCTACCTCCTCCTCTACCTCTCCCTCCTCCTCTACCTCTCCCTCCTCCTCTACCTCCTCCTCCTCCTCTCCTCCTCTCCTCCTCCTCTCCCTCCTCTCTCCCTCCTCCTCTACCTCTCCCTCCTCCTCTCTCCTCTACCTCTCCCTCCTTCTCTCTCCTCTACCTCTACCTCTCCCTCCTCCTCTCTCCTCTACCTCTTCCTCCTCTACCTCTCCCTCCTCCTCTCTCCTCTACCTCTACCTCCTCCTCTCTCCTCTACCTCTCCCTCCTTCTCTCTCCTCTACCTCTCTCTCCTCCTCTCTCCTCTACCTCTCCCTCTTTCTCTCTCCTCTACCTCTCCCTCCTCCTCTCTCCTCTACCTCTCCCTCCTCCTCTACCTCTCCCTCCTCCTCTCTCCTCTAACTCTCCCTCCTCCTCTACCTCTCCCTCCTCTACCTCTCCCTCCTCCTCTACCTCTCCCTTCTCCCCTCTCTACTCCTCCCCCTCTCCCCTCTCCCTCCTCCCTCCTTACATGGAGGGATAATATTTTAACTCCTTGAGGCCAATAACACAATACTATTACTACTGTACTGTACAAAATACATAGTTTAATTCAGCTAAATCATGTCTCTCCTGGTCTGAATTAACATAATGCATAAACAGCTTCTAGTGTCTTTAGGGTCCAGGGATAATGTAGCAATCCATAACCAAACACAAAGACGTCACGGTGGGATAACATAACCACGGGGTTGGTTCTGTGGTCGTTTCAGTTGCACGCACACACGCACGCACGCACACAGACTATTGAACACGGAGCCTGATGGACTATTGAATATGGAGCCTAATGGTCTATTGAATATGGAGTCTGATGGACTATTGAATATGGAGTCTGATGGACTATTGAATATGGAGTCTAATGGACTATTGAATATGGAGTCTGATGGACTATTGAATATGGAGTCTAATGGACTATTGAATACAGAGCCTAATGGTCTATTGAATATGGAGTCTGATGGACTATTGAATATGGAGTCTAATGGACTATTGGATATGGAGTCTGATGGACTATTGAATACAGAGCCTAATGGACTATTGAATATGGAGTCTGATGGACTATTGAATATGGAGCCTAATGGACTATTGAATACAGAGCCTAATGGTCTATTGAATATGGAGCCTAATGGTCTATTGAATACAGAGCCTAATGGTCTATTGAATACAGAGTCTAATGGACTATTGAATATGGAGTCTGATGGACTATTGAATATACAGAGTCTAATGGACTGAATATGGACTAATGGACTATTGAATACAGAGCCTAATGGTCTATTGAATATGGAGCCTAATGGTCTATTGAATACAGAGTCTAATGGAGTCTGATGGACTATTGAATATGGAGCCTAATGGACTATTGAATACAGAGCCTAATGGTCTATTGAATATGGAGCCTAATGGTCTATTGAATACAGAGCCTAATGGTCTATTGAATACAGAGTCTAATGGACTATTGAATATGGAGTCTGATGGACTATTGAATACAGAGCCTAATGGTCTATTGAATATGGAGCCTAATGGTCTATTGAATACAGAGTCTAATGGACTATTGAATATGGAGCCTAATGGACTATTGAATACAGAGCCTAATGGTCTATTGAATATGGAGCCTAATGGTCTATTGAATACAGAGCCTAATGGACTATTGAATATGGAGCCTAATGGACTATTGAATATGGAGTCTGATGGACTATTGAATATGGAGCCTAATGGTCTATTGAATACAGAGTCTAATGGACTATTGAATATGGAGCCTAATGGACTATTGAATACAGAGCCTAATGGTCTATTGAATATGGAGCCTAATGGACTATTGAATATGGAGCCTAATGGACTATTGAATATGGAGTCTGATGGACTATTGAATATGGAGCCTAATGGTCTATTGAATATGGAGCCTTAGGGTCTATTGAATATGGAGCCTAATGGACTATTGAATACAGAGCCTAATAGACTATTGAATATGGAGCCTAATGGTCTATTGAATACAGAGCCTAATGGTCTATTGAATACAGAGCCTAATGGTCTATTGAATACGGAGCCTAATGGACTATTGAATATGGAGCCTGATGGACTATTGAATACGGAGCCTAATGGACTATTGGATATGGAACCTTTGGGGACTATTGAATACAGAGCCTGACGAAGAGTTAACTTTCCTTTGCTTCACATACAGGTGTACTATCTTCAGTAATTGCAGTTCGAGGTTTAAAAAGGCTTCCACTTTAAAATGTCAGACCCCTACAAAAACTGCCATGAATTATTATCCACATTATAATTCAAAATTCCTGTTGCTGTCAGGATTATCTTTCTTTTGTGAGAAACTGGTCAAATTAACTAGGTCTAGGACTGGGGTTCCGCCAGCGGAATACAAATCAAAGAGAAATCTCATAAATCAAATTTCTCAAACATACAAGGATTAGGCACCATTTTAAAGATAAAACTCTTGTCAATCCAGCCACAGTGTCTGATTTCAAAAATGCTTTACAGCGAAAGCTCCACAAACGATTATGTTAGGTCACCACCAACTCACAGAAAAACCCAGCCATTTTTCCAGCCAAAGAGAGGAGTCACAAAAAGCACAAATAGAGATAAAATTAATCACTAACCGTTGATGATCTTCATCAGATGACACTCATAGGACTTCATGTTACACAATACATGTATGTTTTGTTCGGTAAAGTTCATATTTATATTATATTTCTAATCTTATTTTACATTGGCGTGTTATGTTCAATAGTTCCAAAACATGCAGTGATATTGCAGAGAGCCACATGAATTCACAGAAATACTCATTATAAATGTTGATGAAAATTCAAGTGTTATGCATGGAACTTTAGACGCACTTCTCCTTAATGCAACCGCTGTGTCAGATTTCAAAAAAACTTTACGGAAAAAGCATAATCTGAGAACGGCGCTCAGAGCCCAAACCAGCCAAAATAAATATCCGCCATGTTGCGCAGTCAACATTAGTCATAAATAGCATTATGAATATTCACTTATCTTTGATGATCTTCATCAGAATGCACTCCCAGGAATCACAGTTCTACAATAAATGCTTGTTTTGTTTGATAATGTCCATCATTTATGTCCATTTATGTCCAAATAGCTTCTTTTGTTAGGGCGTTTGGTAAACAAATCCAAAAGTGCGTTCAGGTCCAATCGGACGAAAAGTTCAAAGTTATATTACAGGTCGAAGAAACTTGTCAAACTAAGTATAGAATCAATCTTTAGGATGTTTTATCATAAATGTTCAATAATGTTCCAACCGCAGAATTCCATTGTCTGTAGAAAAGCAATGGAACGAGAGATTCCTCTCATGTGAAATGCGCGTAACTGAGAACGAGGCTGCTGGCAGACCCCTTAGTCAAACAGCTCCCATCCGGTCCCCCTTCACACGAGAAGCCTGAAACAACGTTCTAAAGACGGTTGACATCTAGTGGAAGCCTTAGGAAATGCAACATAACCCATATCCCACTGTGTATTCGGGCTGAGTTCAAAAACTACAAACCTCAGATTTCCCGCTTCCTGTTTGGATTTTTTCTCAGGTGTTTGCCTGCCATATGAGTTCTGTTATACTTACAGATATCATTCAAACAGTTTTAGAAACTTCAGAGTGTTTTCTATCCAATATTACTAATAATATGCATATTAGCATCTGGGACTGAGTAGGAGGCAGTTTACTCTGGGCGCTATTCATCCAAAAGTGAAAATGCTGACCCCTATCCCAAAGAAGTTTTTAGAGCTCATCTGTAAAGAAAAAACTATTGTTTGTTTCAGGGAGAAAGCTGGGGTAGAGAACTGAAATCTTTGCAGAGAGCAGACTAGACAGTCCAATCAAAGCCCTGACCATCTGTCAGGTGTCCTCAGCTGGCACTATGGTCCAATCAAAGCCCTGACCGTCTGTCAGGTGTCCTCAGCTGACACTATGGTCCAATCAAAGCCCTGACCGTCTGTCAGGTGTCCTCGGCTGACTCTATGGTCCAATCAAAGTCCTGACAGTTTATCCTGGTGTCCTCAGCCGCAACTATGGTCCAATCAAAGCCCTGACAGTTTATCACGTTGTCATGTTGGGCGAGTTGGAACCGGTGTATTTCTGAATCAAACGCGCCAAATAAATGTATCGAACAAAAAGGACCATTGTTTATGATGTGATGTTTATGGGACAGTATAGTGGGTAATTTGAGGTAAAACAGACGTATGTATGGAGCTAAACAGGGGATACAAAATCTATAGTATGGTAATGATGCCTATACGCAAAGGCTACCTGAATCACGAGAAACCTTGACAAATGTCTTCCTCTGCCCATCAATAGTTTATACTGGACAGTACATGTTCACCGGGTGAATGTTTTGCCTTGAAAATAACTACAGTCAGGATCAGAAAGGTAAATCATGAACCTTGAGTTCAGGATGACAAAACAAAGTAGGAGCCAACGCCATTTTGACATCAGCAGCAAATGTACAGAGACTTCTGTGTCAAACACAGGCCCTTTGGCAAACAAGCAATTTCATGCTGTGTGGCTGGTGGGAGGATTCTTCCTTTGAGTTCGCAGAAGATTAAAACGCAGAGGATGACATCATTCAATACCAGTCATTAAAAATAGTTTGATCCCGGACACACACACACGAACACGCACGCACGCACGCACGCACACACACACACACACACACACACACGACAGCTTAGCCAAGAGAGATATTCCACACAAGGCTTGGATGAGAGAACAGGGCTTCTGAGCGTAACGCCGTCAACGGTCTCCCGGACTGATTGATTGGAGAGAAAGGTTCCATCTAATGACAGTAGATTACCAGTGAACAGACTCGGCCACATAATAAGCCAGGTTTTACCCAGAATGAGGAAAACATTTTTTTTCATGTGACCCTTTGTCCTAACAAGAACAGACAGGAAACAGGACACGAACAATAAACAACAATAGACAGGAAACAGGATATAAACAATAAACAACAACAGACAGGAAACAGGACATAAACAATAAACAACAATAGACAGGAAACAGGACATGAACAATAAACAATAACAGACAGGAAACAGGACATGAACAATAAACAACAGACAGCAAACAGGACACGACTTGAACCATAAACAACAACAGAATAGAAAGTACAGTAAGATGAAAATAGACATAATAGATCCTGGGTTTGATTCCCATTGGGGCCCCATAAGGAAATGCACTTATCACTTAAGCCACTTTGGATAGAAACCTGTGCTTAATGGCATTTATTATAGCAATGTATAAACATTCAAATGTACATTAAATCCAGAGACCCTGAACCACGAAATGTCTTGATGTGATTCATGGGTCAATATACATTAAACTAATCGTAGATAACTCAGCAAAAAAATAAATGTCCTCTCTCTCTCTGTCAACTGCGTTTATTTTCAGCAAACTTAACATGTAAATATTTGTATGAACATAACAAGATTCAACAACTGAGACATAAACTGAACAAGTCCCACAGACATGTGACTAACATAAATGGAATAATGTGTCCCTAAACAAAGGGGGGGTCAAAATCAAAAGTAACAGTCAGTATCTGGTGTGGCCACCAGCTGCATTAAGTACTGCAGTGCATCTCCTCCTCGTGGACTGCACCAGATTTGCCAGTTCTTGCTGTGAGATGTTACCCCACTCTTCCACCAAGGCACCTGCAAGTTCCTGGACATTTCTGGGGCATAGACCTCACCATCCGATCCAACAGGCCCCAGACGTGCTCAATGAGATTGAGAACCGGGCTCTTCGCTGGCCATGGCAGAACACTGACATTCCTGTCTTGCAGGAAATCACGCACAGAACGAGCAGTATGGCTGGTGGCATTGTCATGCTGGAGGGTCATGTCAGGATGAGCCTGTAGGAAGGGTACCACATGAGGGAGGGTCATGTTAGGATGAGCCTGCAGGAAGGGTACCACATGAGGGAGGAGGATGTCTTCCCTGTAACGCAGTGTTGAGATTGCCTGCCATGACAACAAGCTCAGTCCGATGATGCTGTGACACACCGCCCCAGACCATGACGAACCCTCCACCTCCAAACCGCTCCAGAGTACAGGCCTCGGTGTAACGCTCATTCCTTTGACGATAAACGCGAATCCGACCATCACCCCTGGTGAGACAAAACCGCGACTCGTCAGTGAAGAGCTCTTTTTGCCAGTCCTGTCTGGTCCAGCGACGGTGGGTTTGTGCCCATAGGCGACGTTGTTGCCGGTGATGTCTGGTGAGGACCTGCCTTACAACAGGCCTACAAGCCCTCAGTCCAGCCTATCTCAGCCTATTGTGGACAGTCTGAGCACTGATGGAGGGATTGTGCGTTCCTGGTGTAACTCGGCAGTTGTTGTTGCCATCCTGTACCTGTCCTGCAGGTGTGATGTTCCGATCCTGTGCAGGTGTTGTTACACGTGGTCTGCCACTGTGAGGACAATCAGCTGTCCATCCTGCTTCCCTGTAGCGCTGTCTTATGCGTCTCACAGTTCGGATATTGCAATTTATTGCCCTGGCCACATCTGCAGTCCTCATGCTTCCCTGCAGCATGCCTAAGGCACATTCACGCAGATGAGAAGGGACCCTGGGCATCTTTCATTTGGTGTTTTTCAGAGTCAGTAGAAAGGCCTCTTTAGTGTCCTAAGATTTTACAACTGTGACCTTGATTGCCTACCGTCTGTAAGCTGTTAGTGTCTTAATGACCGTTCCACAGGTGCATGTTCATTAATTGTTTATGGTTCATTGAACAAGCATGGGAAACAGTGTTTAAATCTTTTACAATGAAGATCTGTGAAGTTATTTGGATTTTTACAAATTATCTTTGAAAGACAGGGTCCTGAAACAGGGATGTTTATTTTTTTGCTGAGTTTATAATACTCCACCGGCCACAGACCGGAATTCAGATAATAGCTACAGACCGGAACTCCCAACGGTCGGTTGGGATAGATTTTCTCCTAAACATAGGCCACAGCCCGGATCTTTCCAGGTGCATGGAACCTTCCACGGCTGGACAGTCCGGAACCTCATGTCACGGGCCCATTGAACCTCCCAAAGAAAAAACAAAGTCCGGAACCTATAAATATAATGGTTATCCGGAACCTGATGCATTTGGGAATAAGTCCGGAACCTCAACGACGGGCCACAGTCCGGAACCTTGGTCTCCATATGACGCCAGTGACACTATTTGGTCAAAAATTGTTTCTGAAAATTTTGCTCATATTAGCAGTAACTGTATCATGTTACTATCCAAACCAAGGTAAATCAAAAGCCATTTTATCAGCCCACACTATGAGCAGTTGCCTTACTGCTTGGTAAGAAATCAAATGTTAAAATAAACAGAATACCCTTGAAGGTGTAGAAGTCTCTATCATTTTATAAGAAAAGCCGATTAAAATCAAATCAATTCAAACCTAATTTTATTTGTCACATACACATGCTTAGCAGATGCTTAATGGGTGTAGGAAATGTTGTGCTTCTAGTTCCGACAATGCAGTGATAATAACAGAACTAACTAAGATGTTCCAAAACTACTGTCTTATACAGCATGTGTAAGGGGATAAAGAATAGTTTAAATATATGAATGAGTGATGGTACAGAGCCCATACAGTAGATTATCTTTGTATTACATATGATTTGAGTTATGTAGACAAAGTAAACAAAGTGGCATAGTTAAAGTGACTAGTTTTGTATTACATAAGGATTTTTCGATGATGTAGAGTACAGTTTTACGTATGCATATGAGATGAATAATGTCTATGGTAAGTAACATTATATCAAGGTAGCATTGTTTAAAGTGGCTAGTGATTATTTACCATCATTTTAGCCATATTCCCATTATTAAAGTGGCTGGAGTTGGGTCAGTTCTATGACAGTGTGTTGGCAGCAGCCAGTCATATTGTTAGTGGTGGCTGTTTAACAGTGATGGCCTTGAGTAGAAGCTGTTTTCAGTCTCTCGGTCCCAGCTTTGATGCACCTGTACTGACCCCCTTCTTTAGGGGGTGAACAGGAAGTGGATTGCGGGTGGTTGATGTCTTGATGATCTTTAGGCCTTCCTGTAACATCGGGTGGGTAGCGTGTCCTGGAGGGCAGGTAGTTTGTGGAGCGCACGGTGATCCCCAGTGCAGACCTCACTACCCTCTGCCGGGCTAGAATGGGCATCCAGCCAGGAAGCAGTTGCCGTACCGGGCGGTCAGCAGCCCTCCTGGTCTCCAGTGTACATCTGTAGACCAGGATTCCTGCACCGTGCTTTTGCGTGACAAGCCAAATTTCTTCAGCCTCCGGTGAGGTCTGAAAGGCGCTGCTGCGCCTTCTGCCAGCGCCTGTCAGTTTGCAGGGCAAAAATAAACAGTTTGTCAGGATGGGTTATGCCAGGAACTTAAAACTTGCTACCCCTCTCCACTACTGTTCCATCGATGTGGATAGGGGGTGTTCCCTCTGCTGTTTCCTGAAGTCCACAATCATCTCCTTAGTTTTGTTGATGTTGAGTGTGAGGTTATTTTCACCGACACCACACTCCAGGGCCCTCGCCTCCTCCCTGTCCAGGCCGTCCCAGTCAGTTGTTGGTAATCAAGCCTACCACTGTTGTGTCGTCCGCAAACCAGATTGAGTTGGTGGCGTGCGTGGCCAGCAGTCGTCAGGTGAACAGGGAGTACAGGAGAGGGCCAGAGCACCCTTGTGGGGCCCCAGTGTTGAGGTCCAGAGATGTTGTTGCCTACCCTCACCACGTCTGGGGACAGTACCCAGTCCAGAAGGCCAGTACCCAGTTGCACAGGGCGGGTCGAGACCCAGTCCAGAGCGTCCGGCTTGCAGGGTACTATGGTCCAGAATGCCGAGCTGTAGTCAGTGAACAGCATTCTCACATAGGTATTCCTCTTGTCCAGGTGGGTTAGGGCAGTGTGCAGTGTGGTTGAGATTGCATCGTCTGTGGACCTATTTGGGCAGTAAGCAAATTGGAGTGGGTCTAGGGTGTCAGGTAGGGTGGAGGTGACCCATGGTCCTTGACTAGTCTCTCAAAGCACTTCATCCAGAAGTGAGGCGGGTACCCAGTCCAGAGCGTCAGGTTACCCAGCTTTCCAGGGAACAGGAACAATGGTGGCCCTCCAAGCATGTGGGAACAGCAGACTGGTCCAGGGATTGATTGAATATGTCCGTAAACACACCGGCCAGCTGGTCTGCGCATGCTCTGAGAGCGGCTGGGGATGCCGTCTGGGCCTGCAGCCTTGCGAGGGTTAACGGAACCTTAAATGTCTTATTCACCTCGGCTGCAGTGAAGGAGCCACAGACCGCATGTTTTCGTTGCAGGACGGGCCAGTGGCACTGGATTGTCCTCAAGCGGGCAAAAAAGTTATTTAGTCTGCCTGGGGCAAGACATCCTGGTCCGTGACTGGGCTGGGTTTCTTCTTGTAGTCCGTGATTGACGGGACTGTAGACCCTGCCACATGCCTCTTGTGTCGGAGCCATTGAATTGAGATTCCACTTTGTCTCTGTACTGACGCTTAGCTTGTTTAATAGCCTTCCGGACGGGAATAGCTGCAACCTTTATATTCGGACATGTTACCGGAACCTCCTGATTAAAAGCAGTGGGCGCTTTCAGTGTCACGCGAATGCTGCCATCAACACGGTTTCTGGTTAGGGAATGTTTTTATCGTTGCTATGGGCGACATCCGGAACGTTCAAATGAACGGGCCACGAATCCGGAACCTCAATATTTTTATCGAGCCACAGTCCGGAAACTTGGTCCCAGTCCACGTGATGGAAGCAGTCTTGTGTTCTGGAGTCAGCTTGGTCTGACCAGCGTTGGACAGACCTCAGTAAATAAAAGCCTCTTTTTTAGTTTCTGCCTGTAGAGCAGGATCAACAAAATGGAGTACCGTGGTCAGCTTTTCACAAGGGGGCGGGCAGGGCCAATATGCGTCGCGGAAGGTAGGTAACAATGATCCATTTTTACAAGGATTACAACAAACAGAGGTGGCTGTATATAGACCCTCAGATTAAACACCTGACACATATTAACAGAAGCATCAGTCGAGGTAGAAAATACATCAAGCCTGGCAGTGGACCATCTCTAGTAGTAGCCAGTAGAGAGCTGCTCTGGGAGTCACTCTGCAGGGATTTCCCACAGAATGACGTAAATACGTATCTCCATGGGCTTTCCCAACAAATCGCCCACCTGTGACTCAATAGAGAATTGCCTAGCCACTAGCTATGCTCCAGGACCCAAAACACACTGGTTTGCATAGAGAAACACAAAGGTCAGATCCAACCAGAAGGACCTTGAGTTCCCACAGGAGCTGGTCCAGGACTGGGAGAGAGATGGAGCACACAAACATAAAGAGCCTTGTAATTGTTTTCAGATAAACGAGGAATATTGCTCGTCTATAAATCTAGCCGCTTCACATGCCTCGAGGCTAAGTGATTAAATAAGTCATTTGCCAGGCTCGGAGCTCGACGCACACACAATGTATGCTTCCCCAATCGCACACTTATACCCTATCTAGTGCACTACTTTTGACCAGGGCCCTATGGCACACTATACCCTACATAGTGCACTACTGTTGACGAGACGCCCCATGGGCCCTATGCATAAATCTCCCCAAATGAACTAACAAGCCAAGCAACCTTGCATGCAGCCACCACGTCTCCTTTGTTGGCTGCTAATTGGTCTTTTGAAGAGGCTTCGCTGCCATCGTCATTTGCATTTCACCTCGACCGAGAGGCAGGGAGGCCAGGGTGGGTTCCTGCGCTGATCAAAACAAGGGGACTGCTCCCAAATAGTCCAGCTTTATGGCGTCTGATGCCATCTGTCCACTGTCATAGACTAGTGTGCCTGTGTATCATGGCTTTCAGTCTCATTACTCTCCATAGTATCATTCTAGTATCCTCATAACCTTTTATGCGGCGTGTTTTTTGTAAAAACCTACAGATGGTTATTATGGTTCTCATCCAAATACAGAAAATCAAACAATAGATGACTAATACGTGCCGACGCCAACCCAATCCTCTCCATAGTGAGGTCACTGTATCCCACCACAAGCACTAGACAACAATCCCAACAAACATGTTCTGAACTAACTTACCTAGTTAAATACAGGTTAAAAAAAAAAAAAAAAAAAACAACCAATCAGAAACCAAAATGTTTACCCACAGCCAATCAAAAGTAAGCTCAGGAGGAAGTGACTTACTCTTTTGTTATCATAATGTGTCTTCTCATTGGTCAACGTCCCAAAGACGGTTGGCTGAAATGTGAAAATAAAATTAAAATCAGATTACATTCAGTTGAATGGACCAATTATAAATCAATTACCTATGAGTGTGAAGTGATTCAAAGATACGTGTCATATGTCCATAATGTTGACTATTGTTTGTCCACAGCCTGAAAAAAAAAAAACAAACAAACAAGAAGGACCAGATTACTCTTCATCGAGTTAAAAGGCCTTTATCATTACGACATTCAATACAACAAAAATATTTACAACTCTGGAGCATTTTAGCATGGCCTTCGTCAGGGAGTTACAGGACCCCAAAAAAACAACACTTGTCATTGGCATCAGAATCTCCTCTAGACAGACAGAAAGGTGCTTGTGTTTGCTATTCTACGCGAGGCCGAGCACCAACACAGTTGATTATATGGTTTGGGTTGGGTGTTTATATGCTTGGTTAGATGTGCTTGGGCTTTGTTGTCTTGATCCAGGCATGTCTCTGTCTCTGCGTCAGTGACTATCCATAGAGATACAACACAATATGGTCGATTTCATTCTGTGGCAGTATCTGATTCCAACCATGTGTGTTCTATCCCAACTGAGACCCTATTTGGAGCAAGTAGGGCCCTGGTCAAAAGTAGTGCACTATATAGGGAATAGGGCCCTGGTCAAAAGTAGTGCACTATATAGGGAATAGGGCCCTGGTCAAAGTTGCGCACTATATAGGGAATAGGGCTCTGGTCAAAAGTTGTGCACTATATAGGGAATAGGGTGCCATTTGGGTGTCATAGATGGAGTTTTATAGGGTCTTCAGTGAGACCACTCGACCAGACCCTGCTATGACAGACTAGAGTGAAAATAAGACCACTATGACAGACTAGAGTGAAATAAGACCAGACCCTGCTATGACAGACTAGAGTGAAATAAGACCACTCGACCAGACCCTGCTATGACAGACTAGAGTGAAATAAGACCACTCGACCAGACCCTGCTATGACAGACTAGTGTGAAATAAGACCACTCGACCAGACCCTGCTATGACAGACTAGACAGTGAAATAAGACCACTCGACCAGACCCTGCTATGACAGACTAGAGTGAAATGAAATGACAGACCACTGAAATAAGACCACCAGACCCTGCTATGACAGACAGAGTGAAATAAGACCACTCGACCAGACCCTGCTATGACAGACTAGAGTGAAATAAGACCACTCGACCAGACCCTGCTATGACAGACCAGAGTGAAATAAGACCACTCGACCAGACCCTGCTATGACAGACTAGAGTGAAATAAGACCACTCGACCAGACCCTGCTATGACAGACTAGAGTGAAATAAGACCACTCGACCAGACCCTGCTATGACAGACTAGAGTGAAATAAGACCACTCGACCAGACCCTGCTATGACAGACTAGAGTGAAATAAGACCACTCGACCAGACCCTGCTATGACAGACTAGAGTGAAATAAGACCACTCGACCAGACCCTGCTATGACAGACTAGAGTGAAATAAGAATAAGACCAGACTAGAGTGAAATAAGACCACTCGACCAGACCCTGCTATGACAGACTAGAGTGAAATAAGACCACTCGACCAGACCCTGCTATGACAGACTAGAGTGAAATAAGACCACTCGACCAGACCCTGCTATGACAGAGTGAAATAAGACCACTCGACCAGACCCTGCTATGACAGACAGAGTGAAATAAGACCACTCGACCAGACCCTGCTATGACAGACTAGAGTGAAATAAGACCACTCGACCAGACCCTGCTATGACAGACTAGAGTGAAATAAGACCACTCGACCAGACCCTGCTATGACAGACTAGTGTGAAATAAGACCACTCGACCAGACCCTGCTATGACAGACTAGTGTGAAATAAGACCACTCGACCAGACCCTGCTATGACAGACTAGAGTGAAATAAGACCACTCGACCAGACCCTGCTATGACAGACTAGAGTGAAATAAGACCACTCGACCAGACCCTGCTATGACAGACTAGAGTGAAATAAGACCACTCGACCAGACCCTGCTATGACAGACTAGAGTGAAATAAGACCACTCGACCAGACCCTGCTATGACAGAGTGAAATAAGACCACTCGACCAGACCCTGCTATGACAGACTAGAGTGAAATAAGACCACTCGACCAGACCCTGCTATGACAGACTAGAGTGAAATAAGACCACTCGACCAGACCCTGCTATGACAGAGTGAAATAAGACCACTCGACCAGACCCTGCTATGACAGAGTGAAATAAGACCACTCGACCAGACCCTGCTATGACAGACAGAGTGAAATAAGACCATTCGACCAGACCCTGCTATGACAGACTGGAGTGAAATAAGACCACTCGACCAGACCCTGCTATGACAGAGTGAAATAAGACCACTCGACCAGACCCTGCTATGACAGACTGGAGTGAACTAAGACCACTCGACCAGACCCTGCTATGACAGAGTGAAATAAGACCATTCGACCAGACCCTGCTATGACAGACTGGAGTGAAATAAGAAAAGTATTTCTTGGACCTCTCGACCAACCAACGGTCTTATTAATGTATACACAATCCTCTTATATGTTATATTAAATCAAATTAGGATTTGACCAATCAAATCCTGGAGATTGCTGTGAGCGGAGCGGTTAGTTTGTATTATCTAGACAGAAGATGAAGAGATAAACTGAGTGTGCATTCCAAAACAGAACCCTATTCCCTACATAGTTAACTATTTTTAACCAGCGCCCTATGGACCCCGGTCAAAAGTAGTGCACTATAAATGGAATAGGGGGTGTGAGCGTTTATCCCAAAAAATGCCCCTTTCCATTTGAGGGATAGTTCTGGATTTTGACAATGAGGCACCTTTAGCTACCTCCCCAGAGTCGGATGAACTCGTGGAAACAATTTTGTGTCTGAGTTCAGTTTGAATGAAGTTGCTAACTAGCATTAGCGCAATTGCTAACTAGAGTTAGAGCAATGACTTCGCATCTACAGGAACATATATTGAGATATTTTCATCCAGGGACTATACACCCGGCACTTTCATAGAACTACACATTGCTCTTTGCACTATCTGCACACCCTGCACTCTTAGAAGAAAATGGTTATTTTGGGGTTCTAAATAGAACCTTTTGGTTTATTGGACGAGAATAAAGAACCTGTTCCCACCCTGATCTGTTTCACCTGTCCTTGTGCTCGTCTCCACCCCCTCCAGGTGTCGCCCATCTTCACCATTATCCCTGGGTACTTATACCTGTGTTCTCTGTTTGTCTGCTGCAAGTTCATCTTGTTTCGTCAAGCCTACCAGCGTTTTCCCCATTGTTCCTGTCTCGTGTTTGTTTCGCTAATTTCCCGGTTTGACTTTTTCTGCCCGCCCTAACCCTGAGCCTGCCTGCCGTCCTGTACCGTTGCCCCACTTCTCTGGATTATCGACACCTGCCTGCCCCTGTTGCTGTAATAAACATTGTTAGTTCAACACAGTAGGAATTTGGGTCTTACCTGAAAAGTGATAGAACCCTTTTCTAAAAAAGGTTCTATATACAGTATCAGTCAAAAGTTTTAGAACACCTACTCAATACTATTATGTGTGCAAAGCCATCATCAAGGAAATGAGTGGCTATTTGGACAAATCTCAAATATATTTTCATTTGTTTAACACTTTTTTGGTTACTACATGACTCCATATGTGTCATTTCATAATGTTGATGTCTTCACTATTATTCTACAATGTAGAGAATAGTTTTTAAAAAAACAACCTTTGACTGGTAGTGTATATAGCCACCTTTTAAATCAAATCAAAATCAAATCAAATGTATTTATATAGCCCTTCGTACATCAGCTGATATCTCAAAGTGCTGTACAGAAACCCAGCCTAAAACCCCAAACAGCAAGCAATGCAGGTGTAGAAGCACAGTGGCTAGGAAAAACTCCCTAGAAAGGCCAAAACCTAGGAAGAAACCTAGAGAGGAACCAGGTTATGTGGGGTGGCCAGTCCTCTTCTGGCTGTGCCGGGTGGAGATTATAACAGAACATGGCCAAGATGTTCAAATGTTCAGAAATGACCAGCATGGTCCAATAATAATAAGGCAGCACAGCTGATAGGTGGATTTAACGGAACCTGTAAGGGCCTAAATGCCATATGGGGAAAAAGACTTGGAGGTAACATTTGGAGAGAAGGAATGGAATAGAATAGTACCACAGATGCTCCTCCCTATGAGAGATGCCCGGTCCAAGATGATTACATTTAAAGTGTAGTAGAGATGCCCCTCCCTATGAGAGATGCCCGGTCCAAGATGATTACATTTAAAGTGTAGTAGAGATGCTCCTCCCTATGAGAGATGCCCGGTCCAAGATGATTACATTTAAAGTGTAGTAGAGATGCTCCAAGATGATTCATTTAAAGTGTAGAGAGATGCCCGGTCCAAGATGATTACATTTAAAGTGTAGTAGAGATGCTCCTCCCTATGAGAGATGCCCGGTCCAAGATGATTATTTTAAAAAGTGTTCAATGGGATTATTTGGACTCCTCTGAGGTTGAACAGAATGGGTTTGATAGAATCCAGTCTATTTTGGAGATTACAGGTGTACAGGTGGGTCAGTCAAGTACAGGTGTACAGGTGGGTCAGTCAAGTACAGGTGTACAGGTGGGTCAGTCAAGTACAGGTGTACAGGTGGGTCAGTCAAGTACAGGTGTACAGGTGGGTCAGTCAAGTACAGGTGTACAGGTGGGTCAGTCAAGTACAGGTGTACAGGTGGGTCAGTCAAGTACAGGTGTACAGGTGGGTCAGTCAAGTACAGGTGTACAGGTGGGTCAGTCAAGTACAGGTGTACAGGTGGGTCAGTCAAGTACAGGTGTACAGGTGACATAAGGTGTACCAGTCAATACAGGTTACTCTGACAGGTGTCCAGGCTTGGTAACATAATATCTATCTTCTGGCAGAATGTAATGGAAAAGATTGAGGATATTCCGGGTTACCACAATACCTGCAAATCCTGCTTTGCTATTGCTGAATATCACTGAGGATTTTGATAGACTGAGAAGCTCATGTTTCAAACTGGCTACAAGTAGCTCTAGCCAGAGCCAGTCATATTGAGATACTGGAGGGAGAAACCCAGCCAAAATAATCATATTGAGATCCTGGAGGGAGAAACCCAGCCAAAAGAGTCATATTGAGATACTGGATTGAGAAACCCAGCCAAAATAGTCATATTGAGACACTGGAGGGAGAAACCCAGCCAAAAGTGTCATATTGAGACACTGGAGGGAGAAACCCAAGCCAAAAGAGTCATATTGAGACACTGGAGGGAGAAACCCAGCCAAAATAATCATATTGAGATACTGGAGGGAGAAACCCAGCCAAAAGAGTCATATTGAGATACTGGAGGGGGAGAAACCCAGCCAAAAGAGTCATATTGAGATACTGGAGGGAGAAACCCAGCCAAAAGAGTCATATTGAGATACTGGAGGGGGAAACCCAGCCAAAAGAGTCATATTGAGATACTGGAGGGAGAAACCCAGCCAAAAGAGTCATATTGAGATACTGGAGGGAGAAACCCAGCCAAAATAGTCATATTGAGATACTGGAGGGAGAAACCCAGCCAAAAGAGTCATATTGAGATACTGGAGGGAGAAACCCAGCCAAAAGAGTCATATTGAGATACTGGAGGGAGAAACCCAAGCCAAAAGAGTCATATTGAGATACTGGAGGGAGAAACCCAACCAAAATAATCATATTGAGATACTGGAGGGGAGGACCCAGCCAAACGTGTCATATTGAGACACTGGAGGGAGAAACCCAGCCAAAAGTGTCATGTTGAGACATTTTGTTGTGTTACAGCCTGCATTTAAAATATATTCAATTGAGATGTTGTGTCACTGATCTACAGACAAACCCATAATGTCAAAGTAGAATCATGTTTATAGAAATGTTTACAAATTAATTTAAAAAAATCAAAGCTGAAATATCTTGAGGGAGAAACCCAGCTCAAAAGAGTCTTACCCAGAGAGACTCACAGCTGTAATCGCTGCCAAAAGGATACTGACACGTATTGACAGGGGTGTGAAACTTATGTAAATGACATATTTCTAGACTTAATTTTCAACAAGTTTACAGAAAAACATGTTTTCACTTTGTCATATTGAGATACTGATGAAACCCAAAATGGGGTATTGTGACGTCATTATTTGGTATTGTGATGTAATTATGGGGTATTGTGATGTCATTATGGGGTATTGTGATGTCATATTGAGATTGTGATGTAATTGTGGGGTATTGTGATGTCATTATGGGGTATTGTGAGTCATACTGGAGTGATGTCATTATGGGGTAAAAGGCGTCATATTGGATACTGCGTGTAGATTGATGAGGGAAAAAATCTATTTAATCCATTTTGAATTCAGGCAATAACACAACAAAATGTGGAATAAGTGAAGGGGTGTGAAGGTTGAATAGCAGGAACCCGGTTACCAAGATATACTGGGATTTACCACAGCCAAATCAGTCCCATATTGAGAATAAATAACTGTGAGAAACCCAGGTAAATTATAATACGTTATTTATATGAACAGCAGCTTAAAATAGAACTGTTCAATTATACTGAGATGTCTAAATCTCCAGCTCTTCATGATGAATCATCAACGTTCAGACGGCCCATCTCAGGGTGGGGACAACGGCCCATCTCATGGTGGGGACAGACGGCCCATCTCAGGGAGGGGACAGACAGCCCATCTCATGGTTGACAGACAGCCCATCTCAGGGTGGGGACAACGGCCCTCAGGGTGGGGACAGTTGAGCCCATCTCATGGAGGGGACAACGGCCCATCTCAAAGTGGGACAGAGCCCATCTCATGGTGGGGACAGACGGCCCATCTCAGTGTCACAGAGACATCTGGGGGTGGGGACAGACGGCCCATCTCATATGGGGACAGACGGCCCATCTCGGGGTGGGGACAACGGCCCATCTCAAAAGGGTGGGGACATATTGAGCCCATCTCGGGGTGGGGACAACGGCCCATCCAAAAGGGACATATTGAGCCCATCTGGAGGGGGACAACCCATCTCAGGGTCATATTGCCCATCTCGGGGTGGGGACAACGGCCCATCTCAGGGTGGGGACAGACGGCCCATCTCAGGGTGGGGACATATTGAGCCCATCTCATGGTGGGGACAGACAGCCCTCAGGGTGGGGACAGACAGCCCATCTCAGGGTGGGGACATATTGAGCCCATCTCGGGGTGGGGACAACGGCCCATCTCAGGGTGGGGACAGACAGCCCTCAGGGTGGGGACAGACAGCCCTCAGGGTGGGGACATATTGGCCCATCTCAGGGTGGGGACAGACGGCCCATCTCGGGGTGGGGACATATTGGCCCATCTCAGGGTGGGGACAGACAGCCATCAGGGTGGGGACAGACGGCCCATCTGGGGGGGGGACAACCCGGCCCATCTCATGTTGAGGGACATTTTGTTGGCCCATCTCATGGTGGGGACAGACGGCCCATCTCGGGGTTGGGACAGTTGGCCCATCTCATGGTGGGGACAGACGGCCCATCTCGGGGTGGGGACAGACAGCCCATCTAGGGTGGGGACAGACGGCCCATCTCTGGGTGGGGACAGCGGCCCATCTCATGGTGGGGACAGACGGCCCATCTCATGGTGGGGACAGACAGCCCTCAGGGTGGGGACAGACGGCCCATCTCGGGGTGGGGACAGACGGCCCATCTCAGGGTGGGGACAGACAGCCCTCAGGGTGGGGACAGACGGCCCATCTCGGGGGTGGGGACAGACGGCCCATCTCAGGGTGGGGACAGAGGCCCATCTCATGGTGGGGACAGACGGCCCATCTCATGGTGGGGACAGACAGCCCTCAGGGTGGGGACAGACGGCCCATCTCGGGGGTGGGGACAGACGGCCCATCTCATGGGGACAGACGGCCCATCTCAGGGTGGGGACAGACGTGCCCATCTCGGGGTGGGGACAGACGGCCCATCTCATGGTGGGGACAGACAGCCCTCAGGGTGGGGACAGACGGCCCATCTCGGGGTGGGGACAGACGGCCCATCTCAGGGTGGGGACAGACGGCCCATCTCGGGGTGGGGACAGACGTCCCATCTCATGGTGGGGACAGACGGCCCATCTCATGGTGGGGACAGACAGCCCTCAGGGTGGGGACAACGGCCCATCTCGGGGTGGGGACAGACGGCCCATCTCAGGGTGGGGACATAAGTGCCCATCTCATGGTGGGGACAACGGCCCATCTCATGGTGGGGACAGACAGCCCTACCAGGATGGGTACAGGGCCCATCTCAGGGTGGGGACAACGGCCCATCTCCGGGTGGGGACAACTGTGGCCCATCTCAGGGTGGGGACATTACGGCCCATCTATTTATGGGGACAGATGGCCCATCTCATGGTGGGGACAGACGGCCCATCTCGGGGTGGGGACAGACGGCCCATCTCATGGTGGGGACAGATGGCCCATCTCGGGGGTGGGGACAGACGGCCCATCTCGGGGTGGGGACAGACGGCCCATCTCAGGGTGGGGACAGACGGCCCATCTCCGGGTGGGGACAGACGGCCCATCTCATGGTGGGGACAGACGGCCCATCTCGGGGGTGGGGACAGACGGCCCATCTCAGGGTGGGGACAGACGGCCCATCTCGGGGTGGGGACAGACGGCCCATCTCATGGTGGGGACAGACAGCCCTCATGGTGGGGACAGACGGCCCATCTCGTGGTGGGGACAGACGGCCCATCTCAGGGTGGGGACAGACGGCCCATCTCGGGGTGGGGACAGACGGCCCATCTCATCGTGGGGACAGACAGCCCTCAGGGTGGGGACAGACGGCCCATCTCTGGGTGGGGACAGACGGCCCATCTCAGGGTGGGGACAGACGGCCCATCTCATGGTGGGGACAGACGGCCCATCTCAGGGTGGGGACAGACGGCCCATCTCAGGGTGGGGACAGACGGCCCATCTCTGGGTGGGGACAGACGGCCCATCTCAGGGTGGGGACAGACGGCCCATCTCATGGTGGGGACAGACGGCCCATCTCATGGTGAGGACAGACAGCCCTCAGGGTGGGGACAGACGGCCCATCTCGGGGTGGGGACAGACGGCCCATCTCAGGGTGGGGACAGACGGCCCATCTCGGGGTGGGGACAGACGGCCCATCTCGGGGTGGGGACAGACAGCCCATCTCAGGGTGGGGACAGACGGCCCATCTCATGGTGGGGACAGACGGCCCATCTCATGGTGGGGACAGACAGCCCTCAGGGTGGGGACAGACGGCCCATCTCATGGTGGGGACAGACAGCCCTCAGGGTGGGGACAGACGGCCCATCTCGGGGTGGGGACAGACGGCCCATCTCAGGGTGGGGACAGACGGCCCATCTCATGGTGGGGACAGACGGCCCATCTCAGGGTGGGGACAGATGGCCCATCTCGGGGTGGGGACAGACGGCCCATCTCAGGGTGGGGACAGACGGCCCATCTCATGGTGGGGACAGACGGCCCTCAGGGTGGGGACAGACGGCTCATCTCGGGGTGGGGACAGACGGCCCATCTCAGGGTGGGGACAGACAGCCCTCAGGGTGGGGACAGACGGCCCATCTCAGGGTGGGGACAGACGGCCCATCTCGGGGTGGGGACAGACGGCCCATCTCATGGTGGGGACAGACAGCCCATCTCAGGGTGGGGACAGACGGCCCATCTCGGGGTGGGGACAGACGGCCCATCTCATGGTGGGGACAGACGGCCCATCTCAGGGTGGGGACAGACGGCCCATCTCAGGGTGGGGACAGACGGCCCATCTCGGGGTGGGGACAGACGGCCCATCTCATGGTGGGGACAGACAGCCCTCAGGGTGGGGACAGACGGCCCATCTCGGGGTGGGGACAGACGGCCCATCTCAGGGTGGGGACAGACGGCCCATCTCAGGGTGGGGACAGACGGCCCATCTCGGGGTGGGGACAGACGGCCCATCTCGGGGTGGGGACAGACGGCCCATCTCGGGGTGGGGACAGACGGCCCATCTCAGGGTGGGGACAGACGGCCCATCTCAGGGTGGGGACAGACGGCCCATCTCAGGGTGGGGACAGACAGCCCTCAGGGTGGGGACAGACTGCCCATCTCATGGTGGGGACAGACGGCCCATCTCAGGGTGGGGACAGACAGCCCTCAGGGTGGGGACAGACTGCCCATCTCATGGTGGGGACAGACGGCCCATCTCATGGTGGGGACAGACGGCCCATCTTGGGGTGGGGACAGACGGCCCATCTCATGGTGGGGACAGACGGCCCATCTCAGGGTGGGGACAGACGGCCCATCTCAGGGTGGGGACAGACGGCTATCTCTATGTACAAAAATATCTATGCCTGTTTACTAGCCACGTTGCATAACCCATTTTCCTGCCCCTTTGGCATTACGTCTATGGGCTAAGATGGCTACCAGCTAGCCAATATGGCCGACCAGTGATGTCATCACGTCACGGGTTACTTCCTGTTATGGTCATGTGCCCCATTCAACATGGCAGACCCTCAGGCCATATCATTGTTTACATACTGGTATTGCTATCCATAGCATGCTAACCCACTAGCCGCTAACCATCGCCATGCCATACCAGAACCATTGGCCTACTAGCCTAGCCTGCTAGCCTCTCTTGTATATACTGTCTGCTACTACTAGCCCATGGCCTAGTTTAGCATGCTAGTCCACTGTTGTGTTTATACAGTTCTATGCGTGCTATATTAGCCCACCGCTACTAGCATTCATATGTGTTTATAGTGTGTTATTGTCTACTGCTAGCCTACTAGCGGCTAGCCTATCCATTACCTTAGCTACTGCATACTATTTTCCATTGGATGCTATGTTTACCCTGTTAGCATACCACTTACTCTGTAGTAGCTATTTAGCCTATCACTGTACAGCCATTGTCATATATGCTATATTGCTGTTATCCCTCTTTATTTAACATCAGTGTTATTGTTTAGCTAATACATAGCATTTAGTCATATACGTTATTACCCTGGTGTAATATACTGTATATATTCTGGTCCATTACAGAAACCACTTTCACCTATTGTATTCCTCTTCTTGTTTGCTGTGTGTGTGTGTGCCTGTCTGTTTACTGTGTGTGTATGTCTGTCTGTTTGATGTGTGTGTGTATGTGTGTGTGTGTGTGTGTGTGTGTGTGTGTGTGTGTGTGTGTGTGTGTGTGTGTGTGTGTGTGTGTGCCTGTCTGTTTGCTGTCTGTTTGCTGTGTGTGTGTATGTGTGTGTGCGTGCGTGTGCCTGTCTGTTTGCTGTGTGTGTATGTGTGTGACGGTGTGTTTGCTGTGTGTATGTGTGTGCCTGTCTGTTTGATGTGTGTGTGACGGTGTGTTTGCTGTGCGTGTGTGTGCCTGTCTGTTTGCTGTGTGTGTGTGTGTGCCTGTCTGTTTGCTGTCTGTTTACTGTGTGTATGTGTGTGACGGTGTGTTTGCTGTGCGTGTGTGTGCCTGTCTGTTTGCTGTGTGTGTGTGTGTGCCTGTCTGTTTGCTGTCTGTTTACTGTGTGTGTGTGTGTGTGTGTTTGCTGTGCGTGTGTGTGCCTGTCTGTTTACTGTGTGTGTGTGTGTGCCTGTCTGTTTGCTGTCTGTTTACTGTGTGTATGTGTGTGACGGTGTGTTTGCTGTGTGTATGTGTGTGCCTGTCTGTTTGCTGTGTGTGTGTGTGTGCCTGTCTGTTTGCTGTCTGTTTACTGTGTGTATGTGTGTGACGGTGTGTTTGCTGTGTGTATGTGTGTGCCTGTCTGTTTGCTGTGTGTGTGTGTGTGCCTGTCTGTTTGCTGTCTGTTTGCTGTGTGTATGTGTGTGACGGTGTGTTTGCTGTGCGTGTGTGTGCCTGTCTGTTTACTGTGTGTGTGTGTGTGCCTGTCTGTTTGCTGTCTGTTTGCTGTGTGTATGTGTGTGACGGTGTGTTTGCTGTGCGTGTGTGTGCCTGTCTGTTTACTGTGTGTGTGTGTGTGCCTGTCTGTTTGCTGTCTGTTTGCTGTGTGTGTATGTGTGTGTGTGTGTATGCCTGTCTGTTTGATGTGTGTGTGTGTGTGTGCGTGCGTGTGCCTGTCTGTTTGCTGTGTGTGTATGTGTGTGACGGTGTGTTTGCTGTGCGTGTGTGTGCCTGTCTGTTTACTGTGTGTGTGTGTGTGCCTGTCTGTTTGCTGTCTGTTTGCTGTGTGTGTGTATGTGTGTGTGTGTGTGTATGCCTGTCTGTTTGATGTGTGTGTGTATGTGTGTGTGCGTTGTGCCTGTCTGTTTGCTGTGTGTGTGTGTGTGTCTGTCTGTTTGCTGTCTGTTTGCTGTGTGTGTGTATGTGTGTGTGTGTGTGTGTATGTGTGTGTGCCTGTCTGTTTGATGTGTGTGTGTGTGTGTGTATGTGTGTGTGTGTGTGTGTGTGTGTGTGTGTGTGTGTGCCTGTCTGTTTGATGTGTGTGTGTATGTGTGTGATGTGTGTGTGTGTGTGCGTGTGCCTGTCTGTTTGCTGTGTGTGTGTTTTTAAATATTTTTTATTTATTTCACCTTTATATAACCAGGTAGGCTAGTTGAGAACAAGTTCTCATTTGCAACTGCGACCTGGCCAAGATAAAGCATAGCAGTGTGAGCAGACAACACAGAGTTACACATGGAGTAAACAATTAAGAAGTCAATAACACAGTAGGAAAAAAAAGGGGAGTCTATATACATTGTGTGCAAAAGGCATGAGGTAGACGAATAATAAAAATTTTGCAGATTAACACTGGAGTGATAAATGATCAGATGGTCATGTACAGGTAGAGATATTGGTGTGCAAAAGAGCAGAAAAGTAAATAAATAAAAACAGTATGGGGAGGAGGTAGGTAAAAATGGGTGGGCTATTTGCCGATAGACTATGTACAGCTGCAGCGATCGGTTAGCTGCTCAGATAGCAGATGTTTGAAGTTGGTGAGGGAGATAAAAGTCTCCAACTTCAGCCATTTTTGCAATTCATTCCAGTCACAGGCAGCAGAGAACTGGAACGAAAGGCGGCCAAATGAGGTGTTGGCTTTAGGGATGATCAGTGAGATACACCTGCTGGAGCGCGTGCTATGGATGGGTGTTGCCATCGTGACCAGTGAACTGAGATAAGACGGAGCTTTACCTAGCATGGACTTGTAGATGACCTGGAGCCAGTGGGTCTGGCGACGAATATGTAGCGAGGGCCAGCCGACTAGAGCGTACAAGTCGCAGTGGTGGGTGGTATAAGGTGCTTTAGTGACAAAACGGATGGCACAGTGATAAAAACTGCATCCAGTTTGCTGAGTAGAGTGTTGGAAGCAATTTTGTAGATGACATCGCCGAAGTCGAGGATCGGTAGGATAGTCAGTTTTACTAGGGTAAGTTTTGCGGCGTGAGTGAAGGAGGCTTTGTTGCGGAATAGAAAGCCGACTCTTGATTTGATTTTCGATTGGAGATGTTTGATATGAGTCTGGAAGGAGAGTTTACAGTCTAGCCAGACACCTAGGTACTTATAGATGTCCACATATTCAAGGTTGGAATCATCCAGGGTGGTGATGCTGGTCAGGCGTGCGGGTGCAGGCAGCGAACGGTTGAAAAGCATGCATTTGGTTTTACTAGCGTTTAAGAGCAGTTGGAGGCCACGGAAGGAGTGTTGTATGGCATTGAAGCTCGTTTGGAGGTTAGATAGCACAGTGTCCAAGGACGGGCCGGAAGTATATAGAATGGTGTCGTCTGCGTAGAGGTGGATCAGGGAATCGCCCGCAGCAAGAGCAACATCATTGATATATACAGAAAAAGAGTCGGCCCGAGGATTGAACCCTGTGGCACCCCCATAGAGACTTCCAGAGGACCGGACAGCATGCCCTCCGATTTGACACACTGAACTCTGTCTGCAAAGTAATTGGTGAACCAGGCAAGGCAGTCATCCGAAAAACCGAGGCTACTGAGTCTGCCGATAAGAATATGGTGATTGACAGAGTCGAAAGCCTTGGCAAGGTCGTTGAAGACGGCTGCACAGTACTGTCTTTTATCGATGGCGGTTATGTGTTCCTGTCTGTTTGCTGTGTGTGCGTGTGTGTGTGTGTGTGTGTGTGTGTGTGTGTGTGTGTGTGTGTGTGTGTGTGTGTGTGTGTGTGTGTGTGTGTGTGTGTGTGTGTGTGTGTGTGTGTGTGTGTGTGTGTGTGTGTGTGTGTGTGTGCCTGTCTGTTCTGTATGGTAATAAAGTTTGAGTTGTATCCCTGTTTCCTGCTGGTCATTATCAGTCCTCTTTGCCGGGGACTCTGGGACAGTTGGACCTAACACTCTAAATCAGAACCTCTATCGGATACCATCACAAGGTGGCGCTATTTTTCAGACGATATGTTTGACCTTTTTATGAATGTGTTATTCAATGCATTTCTATGGGCTATAGCAGTAAAGTCAATATATTGATCAAATAACCTATAGGGGTCCTAAAGTTGAAAATCAAATAGCTAAATGATCCATGGTATGACTATCTTAAAACAATTCCCTATGTTATCTTAATAGAACCACCGTAGTCTCTACTGTCGCTGTCTGTAATGGGACATTGGGTTATCGTAGTCTCTACTGTCGCTGTCTGTAATGGGACATTGGGTTATCGTAGTCTCTACTGTCGCTGTCTGTAATGGGACATTGGGACGTAGTCTCTTCGGTGTCTGTAATGGGACATTGGGTTATCGTAGTCTCTACTGTCGCTGTCTGTAATGGGACATTGGGTTACCGTAGTCTCTACTGTCGCTGTCTGTAATGGGACATTGGGTTATCGTAGTCTCTACTGTCGCTGTCTGTAATGGGACATTGGGTTATCGTAGTCTCTACTGTCAGTGTCTGTAATGGGACATTGGGTTACCGTAGTCGCTACTGTCGCTGTCTGTAATGGGACATTGGGTTATCGTAGTCTCTACTGTCGCTGTCTGTAATGGGACATTGGGTTACCGTAGTCTCTACTGTCGGTGTCTGTAATGGGACATTGGGTTATCGTAGTCTCTACTGTCGCTGTCTGTAATGGGACATTGGGTTATCGTAGTCTCTACTGTCGCTGTCTGTAATGGGACATTGGGTTATCGTAGTCTCTACTGTCGCTGTCTGTAATGGGACATTGGGTTATCGTAGTCTCTACTGTCGCTGTCTGTAATGGGACATTGGGTTATCGTAGTCTCTACTGTCGCTGTCTGTAATGGGACATTGGGTTATCGTAGTCTCTACTGTCGCTGTCTGTAATGGGACATTGGGTTATCGTAGTCTCTACTGTCGGTGTCTGTAATGGGACATTGGGTTATCGTAGTCTCTACTGTCGCTGTCTGTAATGGGACATTGGGTTATCGTAGTCTCTACTGTCGGTGTCTGTAATGGGACATTGGGTTATCGTAGTCTCTACTGTCGCTGTCTGTAATGGGACATTGGGTTATCGTAGTCTCTACTGTCGCTGTCTGTAATGGGACATTGGGTTATCGTCGTCTCTACTGTCGGTGTCTGTAATGGGACATTGGGTTATCGTAGTCTCTACTGTCGCTGTCTGTAATGGGACATTGGGTTATCGTAGTCTCTACTGTCGCTGTCTGTAATGGGACATTGGGTTATCGTAGTCTCTACTGTCGCTGTCTGTAATGGGACATTGGGTTATCGTAGTCTCTACTGTCGCTGTCTGTAATGGGACATTGGGTTATCGTAGTCTCTACTGTCGCTGTCTGTAATGGGACATTGGGTTATCGTAGTCTCTACTGTCGCTGTCTGTAATGGGACATTGGGTTATCGTAGTCTCTACTGTCGCTGTCTGTAATGGGACATTGGGTTATCGTAGTCTCTACTGTCGGTGTCTGTAATGGGACATTGGGTTATCGTAGTCTCTACTGTCGGTGTCTGTATTGGGACATTGGGACACCATAGTCTCTCCTCTCATTGTCTTTAATGGGACATTGGGACACCATAGTCTCTCCTCTCATTGTCTTTAATGGGACATTGGGACACCATAGTCTCTCCTCTCAGTGTCTTTAATGGGACATTGCGACACCATAGTCTCTCCTCTCATTGTCTTTAATGGGACATTGGGACACCATAGTCTCTCCTCTCAGTGTCTTTAAATGGGACATTGCGACACCATAGAGTCTTTGAAGGAGCTACTTCTCTCTGATCTACTACCTATAGCATTGTCTGACAGGCCAGAGGCAGGGGATCAGGTGTCTAGGCATTTATTGTTACGCCCCTTTCTACGCTTTGATGTTGTAATTCCTCCGGACTGCTATCCGTGCATGTCTGTGTGTCTGTGTATTCTACTCTTGGACATGTAGAGTGTACGGAAGGTGACCGTCCTGCAACACAGAGACTAGCAATTTGTAAGTCGCTCTGGATAAGAGCGTCTGCTAAATGACTTAAATGTAAATGTAAATGTAGCAGCAGAGAAACTGCAGAGGAAGAGGGAAAAAAAACGTTTTAGTGTAAAGTCAGGAATGTTACCTACCCGCTGCTTGGAGGCCTGCCTCAGGCCGAGATGGGGCCGACTCCGAGACTGTGGGGGCCGAGAGAGAAGACAGGGGAGGGAAATTGGAAAGTTTCGTCACAAAACGCTATATATCCATTTTCAAAAATGTTTGTAAATTTGCTTTTATTGTTCAAAGAACTTATGAATATATTTTTTCCACTAACTAATCATTGCATGGGGTTGTTCAATGTATTCAATGTATATGTGTTTGTTTAAAATCTATCACTTGATGTTTGATGGAGTCAAACAACCGTGTTTTTTCCTAAATGCTACACTAAAAGTACGTGAACACCCCTTCAAATTTGTGGATTTGGCTATTTCAGACACACCCGTTGCTGACAGGTGTATAAAATTGAGCACACAGCCATGCAATCTCCATAGACAAACATTGGCAGTAGAACGGCCCGTGCTGAAGAGCTAAGTGACTTTCAACGTGGCACCCTCATAGGATCCCACCTTTCAGTTTGTCATATTTCTGCCCTGCTAGAGCTGCCCTGGTCAAATGTAAGTGCTGCTATTGTGAAGAGGAAACTAGGAGCAAGAAGAGGAAACTAGGAGCAAGTCTAGGAGCAAGAATGGCTCAGCCGTGAAGTGGTAGGCCTACACAAGCTCACAGAACGGGAACGCTGAGTGCTGAAGCGCGTAAAGTCTGTCACTACCGAATTCCAAACTGCCTCTGGAAGCAACATCAGCACAATAACTGTTCGTCGGGAGATTCATGAAATGGGTTTCCATGGCCGAGCAGCCACACTCAAGCCTAAGATCACCATGTGCAATGCCAAGTGTCGACTGGAGTGGTGTAAAAATCGTTGTGGAAGAACTTGACTGGTCTAGTTCGCAGTGCTAGAGGCATCACAACAGATCCAGGTTCGATCCCAGGCTGTGTAGTAGCTGGCCGTGATCGGGAGAACCATGAGGCGGCGCAAAATTGGCCCAGCGTCGTCCGGGTTAGGGGAGGGTTCGGCCAGCTGGGATGTGCTTTTCCCATCGCGCTCTAGCGACTCCTTGTGACAGGCCGGGCGCATGCACGTTGACTTCGGTTGCCAGCTGTACGGTGTTTCTTCTGACACATTGGTGCGGCTGGCTTCCGGGGTTAAGCGAGCAGTATGTCAGGAAGCAGGGCGGCTCGGCAGGTGTCGTGTTTCAGAGGATGCATCACCCTTGATCTTCGCCTCTCCCGAGTTCATACGGGAGTTGCAGCGATGGGACAAGACTGTAACTACCAATTGGATACCAGGAAATTGTGGAGAAAAAGGGGTAAAAAAATTAATTAAATAAATAAATACATAAATGTACAAATTATATATTGTAACATTAATATTTAAAGCTGCAATATGTAACTTTTTGGGTGACCGAACAAATTCACATAGAAATTTGAGTTATAGATCTGTCACTCTCAATGAGAGCAAGTCTAAGAAGCGGTAGATCTGTGTTATGTGTGCTAATTCTATGCTTCCAGTTTCGCTTTTGAGTGTTTTTAAAAAAATGGTTATGTACTCCAGCTTCAAACAGCTGAAAATAAAATATTTTTGTTTATTGAAAATATATTTCACAGCTGTACAATGATTCTATACACCAGTGGTTCCCAAACTTTCTATAGTCCCGTACCCCTTCAAACATTCAACCTCCAGCTGCGTACCCCCTCTAGCACCAGGGTCAGCACACTCTCAAATTTAGTTTTTTTTTGTCATCATAACTCACCATAGTTAATGAGAAGGGTGTGCTTGAAAGGATGCACATAACTCTGCAATGTTGGGTTGTGAGAGTCTGAGATGAGAGTCTGAGATGAGAGTCTGTCTTAAATCATTTTCCACACACAGTCTGTGCATGTATTAAGTTTTCACGCTTAGCGAGGGCCCGAGAATCAGCTCTCACATGGGTACGTGGTTGCAAAGGGCACCTGTGTCTTAACAGCGCGATTTGCCAAGGCAGGATACTCTGAGTGCAGCCCTATCCAGAAATCAGGCAGTGGCTTCTGATTAAATTACATTTTCACAAAACTGCTTGTTGCAATTTGGATGAGTCTCTCTTGTTCAGATATCGGTAAGTGGACTGGAGGCAGGGCATGAAAGGGGATAACGAATCCATTTTTTTTTGTCGTCCGTTTTGGGAAAGTACCTGCGTTATTGCGCACCCACCTCACTCGCTATATCACGTTTGACATTGTCTGTAAGCTTGAGTTCATTTGCACGCAAATCAATGACGGAAAGACCTGTGTTGTTTTCCTTGTTAATGCAGACAGAAAAGAGCTCCAACTTCTTAATCATAGCCTTCATTTTGTCCGCACGTATATTTGCGGAGAGTCCCTGTAAACCTAGATTCAGATCATTCAGGCAAGAAAAAACATCACCCAGACAGGCCAGTCGTGTGAGAAACTCATCATCATGCAAGCGGTCAGACAAATTAAAATTATGGTCAGTAAAGAAAACATTTAGCTCGTCTCTCAATTTTAAAAAAACGTGTGAATACTTTGCCCCTTGATAACCAACGCACTTCTGTTGTAAAAGTGTTACATGGTCGCTGTCCATATCACTGTATAGTGCAGAAAATACATGAGTGTTCAGGGGCCTTGCTTTAACAAAGTTAACCATTTTCACTGTAGTGTCCAAAACGTCTTTCAAGCTGTCAGGCATTCCTTTGGCAGCAAGAGCCTCTCGGTGGATGCTGCAGTGTACCCAAGAGCCTCTCGGTAGATGCTGCAGTGTACCCAAGAGCCTCTCGGTAGATGCTGCAGTGTACCCAAGAGCCTCTCGGTGGATGCTGCAGTGTACCCAAGAGCCTCTCAGTGGATGCTGCAGTGTACCCAAGAGCCTCTCAGTGGATGCTGCAGTGTACCCAAGAGCCTCTCGGTGGATGCTGCAGTGTACCCAAGAGCCTCTCGGTGGATGCTGCAGTGTACCCAAGAGCCTCTCGGTAGATGCTGCAGTGTACCCAAGAGCCTCTCGGTGGATGCTGCAGTGTACCCAAGAGCCTCTCAGTGGATGCTGCAGTTTACCCAAGTGGCGTCAGGAGCAACTGCTGGTTTCCAGTGGTTTGCAGAAGAGGATGTCTTCCTTAATTGATCCCCTATAAACGTAATTGACTCATCCAGCTGTAACAGACATATACCAGGAGCTGAGCCAGGCCCGCCACGTCTGTTGACTCATCCAGCCGTAACGCATATAATTAACTGGCTTGTATGTGAAGCAGTAATTGTTTCAAAACCTCTCCTGCCATGTCACTGATGGGTCGTGAAACAGTGTTGTTTGATGAAGTTCTTGTCTGTATTTTTTGGCCTTTTCCCCCAACATTGTCCCAACCATATCCACAGCAGCAGGGAGAATGAAGTCCTCCACAATAGTATGGGGCTTGCCTGTCCTAGCCACTCGGTAGCTCACCATATAAGACACTTCTAGCCCCTTCTTATTAATGGTATCTGTTACTTTTATACATGTCTTACTAACTGAAAGTTGTCTTTTTTTTCTCTCACAAAGAACTCATGTGGCTTATTTTTCAAATGGTCATGTTTAGTTTCTAAATGTCTGAGTGAAGGTTTCCCGCTAGAGAGTAACGGCTAATGTGATTGGATGAGTAACGGCTAATGTGATTGGATGAGTAACGGCTAATGTGATTGGATGAGTAACGGTTAATGTGATTGGATGAGTAACGGCTAATGTGATTGGATGAGTAACGGCTAATGTGATTGGATGAGTAACGGTTAATGTGATTGGATGAGTAACGGTTAATGTGATTGGATGAGTAACGGTTAATGTGATTGGATGAGTAACGGTTAATGTGATTGCATGTTAATTATTTGACTAGGCTACTCAGGTGAGGAGAAGAAAAAAACCCTCACCCAAATGTGTAGCCCTGTTGTAAAATATAAATGTACTGTTTGAAAATTAATATTTTTATTTATTTAAAAAACTGCGTGTACCCCAGTTTGGGAATACCTGCTCTATACTGTACTTGCTCCTTTTCACATAAAATGAAATTAAGCAAACAATTAGAATTTTAACAACCAGGAAATGGCAGAGCGATTTCTGCATAGTGCACCTTTAAATATATATATATATATATATATTTTGTATTATTCAATACAATAATATGAGATTTGTAAAATAATTACATTTGTCATTTTAGTCATTTAGCAGATGCTCTTCCCCAGAGCGACTCACAGTAAGTTAATTCATCTTAAGAAAGTTGAGGTGAGACAACCACACATCACAGTGAAATATACAGGATATGAACATTCCATTCCAGCTAAGTATTGGAAATATAACGTTTTATTCTTACACATTTAAAATCCATGAATTAAAAATCTGAAAACAGTAATAGATTAAGGTACTTGTTTTTGATTAGAAAACACAAACATGACAAATTGGTGGATATAGCGTTTTTGGAAATAAACATCAATTATAATAATAAAATAATAATAATAATAATATATGCCATTTAGCAGACGCTTTTATCCAAAGCGACTTACAGTCATGCGTGCATACATTCTACGTAGCCCACTACCCTGGCATTACAAGCGCCATGCTCTACCAACTGAGCTACAGAAGGACCATTATTAACTAAACAACACACAAACAGTACTATATTAGCTAAAGGCACAGTGTAAAGGTACTGTATCCTGGCTGGTTACATGTAAAGGTACTGTATCCTGGCTGGTTACATGTAAAGGCACAGTGTAAAGGTACTGTATCCTGGCTGGTTACATGTAAAGGTACTGTGTAAAGGTACTGTATCCTGGCTGGTTACATGTAAAGGTACTGTGTAAAGGTACTGTGTAAAGGTACTGTATCCTGGCTGGTTACATGTAAAGGCACAGTGTAAAGGTACTGTGTAAAGGTACTGTGTAAAGGTACTGTATCCTGGCTGGTTACATGTAAAGGTACTGTGTAAAGGTACTGTGTAAAGGTACTGTATCCTGGCTGGTTACATGTAAAGGCACAGTGTAAAGGTACTGTGTAAAGGTACTGTGTAAAGGTACTGTATCCTGGCTGGTTACATGTAAAGGCACAGTGTAAAGGTACTGTGTAAAGGTACTGTATCCTGGCTGGTTACATGTAAAGGTACTGTGTAAAGGTACTGTATCCTGGCTGGTTACATGTAAAGGCACAGTGTAAAGGTACTGTGTAAAGGTACTGTATCCTGGCTGGTTACATGTAAAGGTACTGTGTAAAGGTACTGTGTAAAGGTACTGTATCCTGGCTGGTTACATGTAAAGGTACTGTGTAAAGGTACTGTGTAAAGGCACAGTGTAAAGGTACTGTGTAAAGGTACTGTATCCTGGCTGGTTACATGTAAAGGTACTGTGTAAAGGTACTGTGTAAAGGTACTGTGTAAAGGTATAGTGTAAATGTAGTGTATCCCAGCTGGTTACATGTAAAGGTACTGTGTTAAGGTCCTGTGTTATGGTCCACTGTAAAGGTACTATGTAAAGTCCCTGTGTATAGGTCCTGTATAAAAGTACTATATCCCATGTGGTTACATGTAAAGTCCCTGTGTAAAGTCCCTGTGTAAAGTCCCTGTGTAAAGTCCCTGTGTAAAGTCCCTGTGTAAAGTCCCTGTGTAAAGTCCCTATGTAAAGTTACTGTGTAAAGTCCCTGTGTAAAGTCCCTGTGTAAAGTCCACAGTGTAAAGTCCCTGTGTAAAGGTTCCTATGCTAAAGTCCCTGTTAAAGTCCCTGTGTAAAGTCCCTGTGTAAAGTCCCTGTGTGAAGTCCCTATGTAAAGTTACTGTGTAAAGTCCCTGTGTAAAGTTCCTGTGTAAAGTACTGTAAAGTCCTGTGCTGAAGTCCCTATGTAAAGTACTGTGTAAAGTCCCTGTATAAAGTCTCTGGTAAAGTCCATGTAAAGTCCCTGTGTAAAGTCCCTGTGTAAAGTTACTGTGTAAAGTCCTGTGTAAAGTTCATGTAAAGTCCTATGTAAAGTACTGTATCCTGGCCCATGTAAAGTCCCTGTGTAAAGTCCCTGTGTAAAGTCCCTGTGTAAATTCCTGTGTAAAGTCCCTATGTAAATCCTGTGTAAAGTCCCATGTAAAGTCCCTGTGTAAAGTCCCTGTGTAAAGTCCCTGTGTAAAGTCCCTGTGTAAAGTCCCTGTGTAAAGTCCCTGTAAAGTCCTGTAAAGTTCCTATGTAAAGTCCCTGTGTAAAGTCCCTGTGTAAAGATCCCTGTGTAAAGTCCCTGGTGAAGTTACATGTAAAGTACTGTGTAAAGTCCCTGTGTAAAGTTCCTGTGTAAAGTCCCTATGTAAAGTCCCTGTGTGAAGTCCCTATGTAAAGTTACTGTGTAAAGTCCCTGTGTAAAGTCTCTGTGTAAAGTCCCTGTGTAAAGTCCTGTGTGAAGTCCCATGTAAAGTTACTGTGTAAAGTCCCTGTGTAAAGTTCCTGTGTAAAGTCCCTATGTAAAGTCCTGGCTGAAGTCCCTATGTAAAGTTACTGTGTAAAGTCCCTGTGTAAAGTCTCTGTGTAAAGTCCCTGCTGTAAAGTCCCATGTAAAGTCCCTGTGTGAAGTCCCTGTAAAGTTCCTGTGTAAAGTCCCATGTAAAGTTCCTGTGTAAAGTCCCTGTGTAAAGTATCCTGTGTGAAGTTACTATGTAAAGTTACTGTGTAAAGTCCCTGTGTAAAGTTCCTGTGTAAAGTCCCTGTGTAAAGTTCCTGTGTAAAGTCCCTGGTTACATGTAAAGTCCCTGTGTAAAGTCCCTGTGTAAAGTCCCTGTGTAAAGTCCCTATGTAAAGTCCCTGTGTAAAGTCCTGTGTAAAGTTACAGTGTAAAGTCCCATGTAAAGTTACATGTAAAGTCCCTGTGTAAAGTCCCTGTGTAAAGTCCCTGTGTAAAGTCCCTGTGTAAAGTCCCTGTGTAAAGTCCCTGTGTAAAGTCCCTGTGTAAAGTCCCTGTGTAAAGTCCCTGTGTAAAGTCCCTGTGTAAAGTCCCTGTGTAAAGTCCCTGTGTAAAGTCCCTGTGTAAAGTCCCTGTGTAAAGTCCCTGTGTAAAGTCCCTGTGTAAAGTCCCTGTGTAAAGTCCCTGTGTAAAGTCCCTGTGTAAAGTCCCTATGTAAAGTTACTGTGTAAAGTCCCTGTGTAAAGTCCCTGTGTAAAGTCCCTGTGTAAAGTCCCTGTGTAAAGTCCCTGTGTAAAGTCCCTGTGTAAAGTTACTGTGTAAAGTCCCTGTGTAAAGTCCCTGTGTAAAGTCCCTGTGTAAAGTCCCTGTGTAAAGTCCCTGTGTAAAGTCCCTGTGTAAAGTCCCTGTGTAAAGTCCCTGTGTAAAGTCCCTGTGTAAAGTCCCTATGTAAAGTTACTGTGTAAAGTCCCTGTGTAAAGTCCCTGTGTAAAGTCCCTGTGTAAAGTCCCTGTGTAAAGTTACTGTGTAAAGTTACTGTGTAAAGTTCTTCTGACTTCAGGACTGTGACTGTAAGCCATTATAACTGATAAAGCTATTAGCACTATTTATATTAAACTTCAGGCTCAACATATTAGACACACACACTATTCAAGGATCACCATACCGTTCTTTGAGCCTTGTTGAGGGAATTGTAATTATCATTCTAACAAGGAATTGTAATTATCATTCTAACAAGGAATTGTAATTAATGAAAAAAAGGTTTAAAACACAGAAATCCCTTGAGCCTAGGTTTCTAACTGAGTGAAAATATACATGAAATCCACACACTTACAGAGACGCGCAAGTGTGTGTGTGTGTGTGTGTGTGTGTGTGTGTGTGTGCGTGTGTGTGTGCGTGTGTGTGTGCGTGTGCGTGTATGGACGGCAGCGAGAGAATCTGGCACAATCTCGATGTTTGAGTACCAAATGGAGCCCTATTCCCTATATAGTGCACCTCTTTTGACCAAGCCCTATGGCACCTTATAACAGGTGTGGGTGCCATTTGGTCACACAACAACAGGCAGTCAGAATGCTTTGGGTTATTCTCCCACAATGTGGGATTTTAGTGGTGGTAATGAAGGTCATTGACATGTACACAAGACTTGAAGATGCCAGGATGTCTGTAATAAATCTTCAGGAGGAAGAGACACATTCTTTTAGAAAACGGGAAGGAGGTTGAAGATAAGTTCACACGGTATCACTAGATACCGCTGTGGGGACCGCTGTGGGGTCTACCGCTGTGGGGACACCGCTGTGGGGACAGTGTGGGGACAGACAGACAGACAGACAGACAGACAGACAGACAGACAGACAGACAGACGCTGTGGGGACAGAGACACCGCTGTGGGGCAGACAGACACACTGGTGTGGGGACACCGCTGTGGGGACTGGTGTGGGGACAGAGACAAACAGACAGACAGAGACTGTGGGGACAGACAGACACCGGTGTGGGGCCTACCGGTGTGGGGGCCTACTGGTGTGGGGCACCTGACTGGGGTGTGGGGACACCGGTGTGGGGTCTACTGGTGTGGGGACAGAGACAGACAGACACAGACACTGGTGTGGGGACCGCTACTGGGTGCCTACCGGTGTGGGGCCTACCGCTGTGGGGGGTCTACCGGTGTGGGGCCTACCGCTGTGGGGTCTACTGGTGTGGGGCCTACTGGTGTGGGGTCTATCGCTGTGGGGCCTACCGGTGTGGGGTCTACTGGTGTGGGGTCTACTGGTGTGGGGCCTACCGGTCTACCACTGTGGGGTCTACTGGTGTGGGGCCTACCGGTGTGGGGTCTACTGGTGTGGGGCCTACTGGTGTGGGGGGGTCTACCGGTGTGGGGCCTACTGGTGTGGGGCCTACCGTGTGGGGTACCGTGTGGGGTCTACTGGTGTGGGGTGGGGCCTATGGGTCTACTGCTGTGGGGCCTACTGGTGTGGGGTCCCGGTGTGGGGCCTACCGGTGTGGGGCCTACCGCTGTGGGGTCTACCTGGTGTGGGGCTGTGGGGCCTACTGGTGTGTGGGGCCTACCGCTGTGGGGTCTACTGGTGTGGGGCCTACTGGTGTGGGGCCTACCGGTGTGGGGTCTACATTTACATTTACATTTAAGTCATTTACTGGTGTGGGGCAGACACTCGTTATCCAGAGCGACTGTACAAATTGGGGTGCATTCACCTTATGACATCCAGTGGAACAGCCACTGGGGCCTACTGGTGTTACAATGGGGCCTGCATCTAAATCTTTTGGGGGGTGTGGGGATTACGGTTATCCTATCCTAGGTATTCCTTAAAGAGTGTGGGGTCTACCGCTGTGGGGCCTACCGCTGTGGGGCCTACCGGTGTGGGGCCTACCGCTGTGGGGTCTACTGGTGTGGGGCCTACTGGTGTGGGGCCTACTGGTGTGGGGTCTACTGGTGTGGGGTCTACTGGTGTGGGGCCTACTGGTGTGGGGTCTACCGCTGTGGGGCCTACCGGTGTGGGGCCTACCGCTGTGGGGCCTACTGGTGTGGGGTCTACTGGTGTGGGGCCTACTGGTGTGGGGCCTACCGCTGTGGGGCCTACTGGTGTGGGGCCTACCGCTGTGGGGTCTACTGGTGTGGGGTCTACTGGTGTGGGGTCTACCGCTGTGTGGGGTCTACTGGTGTGGGGCCTACCGCTGTGGGGCTGTGGGGTCTACTGGTGGGGCCTACCGCTGTGGGGTCTACTGGTGGGGCCTACTGGTGTGGGGTCCTACCGCTGGGGCCTACCGTGTGGGGTCTACCTGGTGTGGGGTCTACTGGTGTGGTATGTGGGCCTACCGCTGGGGTCTGGGGCCTGGGGTGGTGTGGGGTCTACCGCTGTGGGGCCTACCGCTGTGGGGCCTACCGGTGTGGGGTCTACTGGTGTGGGGTCTACCGGTGTGGGGCCTACCGGTGTGGGGTCTACAGGTGTGGGGCCTACCGCTGTGGGGGGTCTACTGGGGGTGTGGGGCCTACCGGTGTGGGGTCTACCGGTGTGGGGTCTGCCAGCTGTGGGGCCTGTGGGGTGTGGGGTCTACTGGTGTGGTTCTACCGGTGTGGGGTCTACCGGTGTGGGGTCTACTGGTGTGGGGCCTACTGGTGTGGGATGCCTACCGCTGTGGGGCCTACTGTGGGGTCAGTGTGGGGTCTACTGGTGTGGGGTCTACCAGTGTGGGGCCTACCGGTGTGATGCCTACCGCTGTGGGGTCTACTGGTGTGGGGCCTACCGGTGTGGGGCCTACCTGTGGGGTCTACTGGTGTGGGGTGTGGGGCCTACCGGTGTGGGGTCTACCGGTGTGGGGTCTACTGGTGTGGGGCCTACCGGTGTGGGGTCTACCGGTGTGGGGTCTACTGGTGTGGGTCTACCGGTGTGGGGCCTACCGGTGTGGGCCTACCGCTGTGGGGTCTACTGGTGTGGGGCCTACCGGTGTGGGGTCTACCGGTGTGGGGCCTACTGGTGTGGGGCCTACCGCTGTGGGGTCTACCAGTGTGGGCCTACTGGTGTGGGGTCTACCGGTGTGGGGCCTACTGGTGTGGGGCCTACTGGTGTGGGGTCTACTGGTGTGGGGCCCTACTACTGGGGGTGTGGGCCTACCGCTGTGGGTGGGTGTGGGGCCTCTACCAGTGTGGGGTCTACTGGTGTGGGGTCTACTGGTGTGGGGGCCTACTGGTGTGGGGTCTACCGGTGTGGGGTCTACCGGTGTGGGGCCTACTGGTGTGGGGCCCTACCGGTGTGGGGTCTACCAGTGTGGGGTCTACTGGTGTGGGGCCTACCGCTGTGGGGTCTACTGGTGTGGGGTCTACCGGTGTGGGGCCTACTGGGGTGGTGGGGCCTACCGGTGTGGGGTCTACCGTTGTGGGGTCTACTGGTGTGGGGTCTACTGGGTGGGGTCCGGTGTGGGGCCTACTGGGGTGTGGGGCCTACCGGTGTGGGGTCTACCGGTGTGGGGTCTACCAGTGTGGGGTCTACTGGTGTGGGGGCCTACTGGTGTGTGGGGTCTACTGGTGTGGGGTCTACTGGTGGGGTCTACCGGTGTGGGGTGTGGGGTCTACCTACCGGTGTGGGGTGTGATGCCTACTGGTGTGGGGCCTACTGGTGTGGGGCCTACCAGTGTGGGGGTCTACTGGTGTACCTGGTGTGGGGTCTACTGTGGGGTCTACTGGTGTGGGGTCACTGGTGTGGGGCCTACTGGTGTGGGGTCTACTACTGGTGGGTCTACGGTGTGGGGCCTACTGGTGTGGTGGTGTGGGGCCTACTGGTGTGGGGGGGCCTACTGGTGTGGGGCCTACCTGGTGTGGGGTGTGTGGGGTCTACTGGTGTGGGGCCTACTGGTATGGGGTCTACTGGTGTGGGGTCTACCGGTGTGGGGCCTACTGGTGTGGGGTCTACCGGTGTGGGGCCTACTGGTGTGGGGTCTACCGGTGTGGGGCCTACCAGCTTGTGTGACCCACCCATCAACCCTGTAGCAGGATCAGCTCTGGGAGTGTCCCTAGGGGGTCATCAGGATATGGGCTGTGCCAGTAGAGATGTAGCTCTAGGTTATGGAGGATATAAAGGTCACTGTGGATCCACCTCAGGACAATCCCTTTAAGATGAAGTGACTGTGGATCAACCCCAGGACAATCCCTTTATCCAGATGAAGTGACTGTGGATCCACCCCAGGACAATCCCTTTGAAGTGAGATGAAGTGACTGTGGATCAACCCCAGGACAATCCCTTTAAGATGAAGTCACTGTGGATCAACCCCAGGACAATCCCTTTAAATTGAAGTCCCGTGGTGACACAACATTGGCCATGTGGGGACAGGACAGACATCTCACTTGTCCCCACTTACCAGTGACATCCATTCTGACCTTCGAACTGGGTTGACAATCAGTATTAGTGATGCTGCTCTGATGATTGGACTGGTGTGTGGCTGAGTGAATTAGTATTCACAGTCACAATTAAAAGCGACGTAGACGGAATTAGGCAAAGCTTTTCTTCCTTCGTATCAAGGGCTGTTAAACTTCATTCCATGAATGGCCTAGTGTCTGCTGGTTTTTGGGGGTTTTTCCTTTCAATTAAGACCTAGACAACCAGGGATTTCCTTACTAAATCAGTGACCTTAATTCATCAATAAAGTACAAGGGAGGAGCGAAAACCGACAGACACTCGACCCTCCGTGGAATGAGTTTGACGTGTGCTTTGCTTGGTGGAATGTGAGGGCCAGACAAGACTGCTGAGGTTGCCTTTGTGGATTGAAGCAGAGAGAGGGAAGAACACACACACACACACACACACACACACACACACACACACACACACACACACGCACATACACACACACGCAGACACACACACACGCACACACACATGCAGACACACACGCACACACACACACGGATACACACACACGCAGATACACACACACACACACATGCAGACCACACACACACAGACATGCAGACACACACACACACACCCACACACACAGACATGCAGACACACATGCACACACACATGCAGACACACACGCAGACACACACACACACACACACACACACACACACACACACACACACACACACACACACACACACACACACACACACACACACAGAGAGAGAGGCGATTGATTGTCTGTCTGGCTGGTATTAGCATGCGGACCCCCACAGAGTGAGACTGGAGGATCTCCTCTTTCATGCTGAGCGTACCCTGAATATCCATAATGTCTCATTCCTATTCATGTGATTGGAATACAGGGAAAACACAACAAAAGCCAAACTATATTTACTCAGTCTCAGAATTAATCTCTGTCTGCCTGCTTGCTTCTGATTCAAATCACAGGAACAGGCACTGGGTTTCTGAGGTAAAACATGAACAAGTTAGGCAACAAATACACTAAAATCCTCAGACAAAGAGTGACATGAAAGACTGCTTCGCATAGAATGTCAGCTTTATCAAGACACTCTGTGTGACAAGGACAGAGAGAGAGAGAGAGAGAGAGTGAGTGACAGATACAGAGACACAGAGAGAGAGAGAGAGAGAGAGAGAGAGAGAGAGAGAGAGAGAGAGAGAGAGAGAGAGAGTGAGTGACAGATAGAGAGACACAGAGAGAGAGAGAGAGAGAGAGAGAGAGAGACACAGAGAGAGAGAGAGCACTGATATATTCCAGAAACTGTCATCGTCTCTTTCTGTGATATCTAGTGTGCTGACAGTGTCTGAAGCCACTCACACACAGGCAGAATCTCGACCGCTCGCTCGCTGGATTTTCAGCAGACTGCTCTGTACAGACAGGCAGAGTCTCATAGTGACCGCAGACTGCTCTGTACAGACAGGCAGAGTCTCATAGTGACCGCAGACTGCTCTGTACAGACAGGCAGAGTCTCATAGTGACCGCAGACTGCTCTGTACAGACAGGCAGAGTCTCATAGTGACCGCAGACTGCTCTGTACAGACAGGCAGAGTCTCATAGTGACAGCAGACTGCTCTGTACAGACAGGCAGAGTCTCATAGTGACAGCAGACTGCTCTGTACAGACAGGCAAAGTCTCATAGTGACAGCAGACTGCTCTGTACAGACAGGCAGAGTCTCATAGTGACTCTGTACAGACTGCTCTGTACAGACAGGCAGAGTCTCATAGTGACCGCAGACTGCTCTGTACAGACAGGCAGAGTCTCATAGTGACAGCAGACTGCTCTGTACAGACAGGCAGAGTCTCATAGTGACAGCAGACTGCTCTGTACAGACAGGCAGAGTCTCATAGTGACAGCAGACTGCTCTGTACAGACAGGCAGAGTCTCATAGTGACCGCAGACTGCTCTGTACAGACAGGCAGAGTCTCATAGTGACAGCAGACTGCTCAGTACAGACAGGCAGAGTCTCATAGTGACAGCAGACTGCTCTGTACAGACAGGCAGAGTCTCATAGTGACCGCAGACTGCTCTGTACAGACAGGCAGAGTCTCATAGTGACAGCAGACTGCTCTGTACAGACAGGCAGAGTCTCATAGTGACCGCAGACTGCTCAGTACAGACAGGCAGAGTCTCATAGTGACAGCAGACTGCTCTGTACAGACAGGCAGAGTCTCATAGTGACAGCAGACTGCTCTGTACAGACAGGCAGAGTCTCATAGTGACAGCAGACTGCTCTGTACAGACAGGCAGAGTCTCATAGTGACCGCAGACTGCTCTGTACAGACAGGCAGAGTCTCATAGTGACAGCAGACTGCTCTGTACAGACAGGCAGAGTCTCATAGTGACAACAGACTGCTCTGTACAGACAGGCAGAATCTCATAGTGACAGCAGACTGCTCTGTACAGACAGTCAGAGTCTCATAGTGACAGCAGACTGCTCAGTACAGACAGTCAGAGTCTCATAGTGACAGCAGACTGCTCTGTACAGACAGTCAGAATCTCATAGTGACAGCAGACTGCTCTGTACAGACAGTCAGAGTCTCATAGTGACAGCAGACTGCTCTGTACAGACAGTCAGAATCTCATAGTGACAGCAGACTGCTCTGTACAGACAGGCAGAATCTCATAGTGACAGCAGACTGCTCTGTACAGACAGTCAGAATCTCATAGTGACAGCAGACTGCTCAGTACAGACAGTCAGAATCTCATAGTGACAGCAGACTGCTCAGTACAGACAGGCAGAGTCTCATAGTGACAGCAGACTGCTCTGTACAGACAGGCAGAATCTCATAGTGACAGCAGACTGCTCAGTACAGACAGGCAGAGTCTCATAGTGACAGCAGACTGCTCTGTACAGACAGGCAGAGTCTCATAGTGACAGCAGACTGCTCTGTACAGACAGGCAGAGTCTCATAGTGACAGCAGACTGCTCTGTACAGACAGGCAGAGTCTCATAGTGACAGCAGACTGCTCTGTACAGACAGGCAGAGTCTCATAGTGACCGCAGACTGCTCTGTACAGACAGGCAGAGTCTCATAGTGACAGCAGACTGCTCTGTACAGACAGGCAGAGTCTCATAGTGACAACAGACTGCTCTGTACAGACAGGCAGAGTCTCATAGTGACAACAGACTGCTCTGTACAGACAGGCAGAATCTCATAGTGACAGCAGACTGCTCTGTACAGACAGTCAGAGTCTCATAGTGACAGCAGACTGCTCAGTACAGACAGTCAGAGTCTCATAGTGACAGCAGACTGCTCTGTACAGACAGTCAGAATCTCATAGTGACAGCAGACTGCTCTGTACAGACAGTCAGAGTCTCATAGTGACAGCAGACTGCTCTGTACAGACAGTCAGAATCTCATAGTGACAGCAGACTGCTCTGTACAGACAGGCAGAATCTCATAGTGACAGCAGACTGCTCTGTACAGACAGTCAGAATCTCATAGTGACAGCAGACTGCTCAGTACAGACAGTCAGAATCTCATAGTGACAGCAGACTGCTCAGTACAGACAGGCAGAGTCTCATAGTGACAGCAGACTGCTCTGTACAGACAGGCAGAATCTCATAGTGACAGCAGACTGCTCAGTACAGACAGTCAGAGTCTCATAGTGACAGCAGACTGCTCTGTACAGACAGTCAGAGTCTCATAGTGACAGCAGACTGCTCTGTACAGACAGGCAGAGTCTCATAGTGACAGCAGACTGCTCTGTACAGACAGTCAGAGTCTCATAGTGACAGCAGACTGCTCTGTACAGACAGGCAGAGTCTCATAGTGACAGCAGACTGCTCTGTACAGACAGGCAGAGTCTCATAGTGACCGCAGACTGCTCTGTACAGACAGGCAGAGTCTCATAGTGACAGCAGACTGCTCAGTACAGACAGTCAGAATCTCATAGTGACAGCAGACTGCTCTGTACAGACAGTCAGAGTCTCATAGTGACAGCAGACTGCTCAGTACAGACAGTCAGAATCTCATAGTGACAGCAGACTGCTCAGTACAGACAGTCAGAATCTCATAGTGACAGCAGACTGCTCAGTACAGACAGTCAGAGTCTCATAGTGACAGCAGACTGCTCAGTACAGACAGTCAGAATCTCATAGTGACAGCAGACTGCTCAGTACAGACAGGCAGAGTCTCATAGTGACAGCAGACTGCTCAGTACAGACAGGCAGAGTCTCATAGTGACAGCAGACTGCTCAGTACAGACAGGCAGAGTCTCATAGTGACAGCAGACTGCTCTGTACAGACAGTCAGAATCTCATAGTGACAGCAGACTGCTCTGAACAGACAGTCAGAATCTCATAGTGACAGCAGACTGCTCAGTACAGACAGTCAGAATCTCATAGTGAACAGTAGTGTTTGTGGAGCAGACTTCATTGGGAAAACAAAACAACTCAGATCTTTCAGCATACCCTCAGGATCCGTCTCTTGATTTTGCTCACAAGAAGTACAAAGACAGACAAGTGACAGCAGACGGACAGACAGACAGATCATAGTGACAGCATTCTCTCACCATTTGAGCTCACAGTATGAAGTAAATAATAGTTATATTAGACTGCTCAGTACAAAGGCAGAGTCTCATAGTGACAGCAGACTGCTTATTATAGTGTCCTTCTGTAGCACAGTTGGTAGCTCTGTACATGGTGAATCTCATGTGACAGCAGACTGCTCTGAACAGACAGTCAGTAGTGGGTTCGATACAGACAGTCAGACCAGTGAACAGTACGTGGAGAATGTATGCACACAGGATCCGTCTCTTGATTTTGCGGGCAAGACTGAAGTCGCTTTGGATAAACAGCGGACGGACGGAAATCAGACAGCATCACCATTTGAGCTATTATAAATAATTGTTATATTAATATCCTAAGGCTCTGTTATTATCCTTCTGGTTCCAAGCCAACACAGTAAAAACCTCCTCCTCTGGTAAGGACCAATGCCCAATTAGCCACTATAATGATTACAAAGGAACCGATTACTTCTCCTGAACACTTTTCCATTCAACACCAGACCTTGGACGTGTCCCAAAATGGCAGCCTATTCCCTACATAGTGCACTATATTTGACCAGGGCTCATAAGCGCTCCAGTCCAAAGTAGTGCACAATGTAGGGGATAGGGTGGCGTTTGACACACCCCGTCTCTATAGCGATGGCAGCAGAGAGACACCGTAGAGAAATGTTTCAGGAAATGTAGCTACGCGGATGCTGAAAACACTCATATTAGTTTTTCTCTGAAGCATTTTGCCCAGTTCTACCACCACGATCCCATTTCTATTGTTCTTTAAAGCTGGAGAGTCTTAACGGTGAAACTGCCATGTCTGTTTGAAATATTACAACAACAACAACAACAACAACAACAACAACAACAACAACAGAAAGCCCTCTGACATTATTGCGTAACAGGAGCATACAGAGCCTTCTGAAAGTATTCAGACCCCTTCACTTTTCACACATTTTCAAACGTTTACAGCCTTAAACATGTCTTCTCATCAATTTACACACACAATACTCCATAATGACAAAGCAAAAAACAGGTTTTAGACATTTTTTTTTGTAAATGTATTAAAAATAAGAAACATAAATACCTTATTTACATGGGAATTCAGACCCTTTGCTATGAGACTCTACATTTATCTCAGGTGCATCCTGTTTCCATTCACTTTTGACAAGGCACACCTGTTAATTGAAATGCATTCCGGGTGACTACCTCATGAAGCTGGTTGAGAGAAAGCCAAGAATGTGCAAAGCTGTCATCAAGACAAAGGGTTGCTAGCAAGGGAGCAGCAAGAAGAACTCCCTACCTTCAGGCTACACTCTAACCCCTACACTCCAGACCCTACACTCCAGACCCTACACTCCAGACCCTACACTCCAGACCCTACACTCCAAGCCCCACACTCTAACCCCTACACTCCAACCCCTACACTCCAACCCCTACACTCCAACCCCTACACTCCAACCCCTACACTCCAACCCCTACAGGCTCCAAGCCCTACACTCCAAGCCCTACACTCCAACCCCTACACTCCAAGCCCTACACTCCAACCCCTACACTCCAAGCCCTACACTCCAACCCCTACACTCCAAGGCCTACACTCCAGACCCCAACCCCTACACTCCAACTCCTACACTCCAACCCCTACACTCTAACCCCCAAGCCCTACACTCCAACCCCTACACTCCAACTCCCCTACACTCCAAACCCCTACACTCCAACCCCCCCTACACTCCAACCCCTCCAACCTCCAACCCCTACACTCCAGACTCCAACCCCTACACTCCAGACCCCTACACTCCCGATCCTACACTCCACCCCTCCCGATCCTACACTCCCGATCCTACACTCCAGACCCCTACACTCCAGACCCCTCCCGATCCTACACTCCAACCCCTACACTCCAAGCCCTACACTCCAAGCCCTACACTCCAAGCCCTACACTCCAAGCCCTACACTCCAACCCCTACTCTAACCCCTCCAACCCCCCTCCAGACCCTACCCTCCAACCCCTACACTCCAGACCCAACCCCTACACTCCAAGCCCAACCCCTACACTCCAAGCCCTACACTCCAGACCCTACACCCAGCCCTACACTCCAAGCCCTACACCACCCCAACCCCTACACTCCAACCCAACCCCTACACTCCAACCCCTACACTCCAAGGCCTACACTCCAACCCCTATACTCCAACTCCAAGCCCCCTACACTCCAACCCCTACACTCCAGCCCTACACTCCAAGCCCTACACTCCAACCCCTACACTCCAACCCCTACACTCCAACCCCTACACTCCAGACCCCTACACTCCAACCTCCAGACCCCCTACACTCCAGACCCCTACACTCCCGATCCTACACTCCCGATCCTACACTCCCGATCCTACACTCCAGATCCCTACACTCCCGATCCTACACTCCCGATCCTACACTCCAACCCCTACACTCCAAGCCCACACTCCCCCTACACACTACACTCCAAGCCCTACACTCCAACCCCTACACTCCACTCCAGACCCTACACTCCAAGCCCTACACTCCAAGCCCTACACCCCAACCCCTACACTCCAAGCCCTACACTCCAAGCCCTACACTCCAACCCCTACACTCCAGACCCAACCCCTACACTCCAACCCCCCTACACTCCAGACCCTACACTCCAGACCCAACCCCTACACTCCAGACCCAACTCCCCCTACACTCCAAGGCCTACACTCCAACCCCTACACTCCAACCCCTACACTCCAGACCCCTACACTCCAAGCCCTACACTCCAACCCCTACACTCCAGACCCCTACACTCCAACCCCTACAGCCCTCCAACCCCCTACACTCCAGACCCCTACACTCCAACCCCTACACACCCTCCAGACCCCTACACTCCAACCCCTACACTCCAGACCCTACACTCCAACCCCTACACTCCAGACCCTACACTCCAAGCCCTACACTCCAAGCCCTACACTCCAACCCCTACACACCCCAGACCCTACACTCCAGACCCTACACTCCAAGCCCTACACTCCAACCCCTACACTCCAGACCCTACACTCCAAGCCCTACACTCCAACCCCTACACTCCAACCCCTACACTCCAGACCCTACACTCCAAGCCCTACACTCCAACCCCAACCCCTACACTCCAGACCCCTACACTCCAACCCCTACATTCCAACCCCTACACTCCAGACCCCTACACTCCCAACCCCTACACACTCCAACCCCTACACTCCAGACCCCTACACTCCAACCCCTACACTCCAGACCCCTACACTCCAGACCCCTACACTCCAACCCCTACACTCCAGACCCTACACTCCAGACCCTACACTCCAAGCCCTACACTCCAAGCCCTACACTCCAAGCCCCCTACACTCCAAGCCCTACACTCCAAGCCCTACACCAGACCCCAGACCCTACACTCCAACCCCTACACTCCAGACTCCAGACCCTACACTCCAACCCCTACACTCCAACCCCTACACTCCAACCCCTACACTCCAGACCCTACACTCCAACCCCTACACTCCAAGCCCTACACTCCAAGCCCTACACTCCAACCCCTACACTCCAACCCCTACACTCCAGACCCTACACAACCCCTACACTCCAACCCCTACACTCCAGACCCTACACTCCAACCCCTACACTCCAGACCCTACACCCCTCCAACCCCTACACTCCAGACCCTACACTCCAGACCCTACACTCCAACCCCTACACTCCAGACCCTACACTCCAACCCCTACACTCCAGACCCTACACTCCAGACCCTACACTCCAACCCCTACACTCCAGACCCTACACTCCAACCCCTACACTCCAAGCCCTACACTCCAGACCCTACACTCCAACCCCTACACTCCAACCCCTACACTCCAAGCCCTACACTCCAACCCCTACACTCCAGACCCTACACTCCAACCCCTACACTCCAAGCCCTACACACCCCTCCACTCCAACCCCTACACTCCAACCCCTACACTCCAACCCCCTACCTCCAAGCCCTACACTCCAAGCCCTACACTCCAGACCCTACACTCCAGACCCTACATACACTCCAACCCCTACACTCCAACCCCAACCCCTACACTCCAAGCCCTACACTCCAACCCCTACACTCCAGACCCTACACTCCAACCCCCTACACTCCAACCCCCAAGCCCTACACTCCAAGCCCTACACTCCAAGACCCTACACTCCAAGCCCTACACCCCTACACTCCACTCCAGACCCTACACTCCAAGCCCTACACTCCAAGCCCTACACTCCAGACCCTACACTCCAGACTATACACTCCAACCCCTACACTCCAAGCCCTATACTCCAAGCCCTACACTCCAACCCCTACACTCCAGACCCTACACTCCAGACCCTACACTCCAAACCCTACACTCCAACCCCTACCATCATATTGGTGTGTAGCCCAAACTGTTCAGACGCTCCAGCCAGAAGTTGGTAGATCGGCTTCAGACGAATCCCAAGACGCTTGTGGGAGTCATAGACCAAGACGGGGAACACCATCGTGTTTGCGAGAGTCTCATCTTTCCATAGAGGGGTCATAGAGGGGTCATACTCGTTGTAGGCCAAACCATTTGTACGTTACAGACGATTTTGTGAGAAGACCAATTTTCGGGATGTCTCAAGGTCTGACAAACACCACTGTAGCTTTGTCACCTTTCACCCCAGATGTGGACGTGTTGCATGGAGTGAAGTGTGACATCGGTGGATGCGGCCATTGGAGACAAATTCAGTGCAAAAAAAACACCTCTCTACCTTAAACTGACAGATTAAAAAAATTATATATATATGTTAATTTGATTTCCACTCCAGCAACGTCGAACCTACCCTAAGGGGATTTATTAAACAAAGGTTAGCCATTTTTGTGGGAAAAATGTATGTCCAAATCAGAAACATTACCAGTAGCCAACAGCACTTGCCATGACTGGTACTCGTGGGTGATTTTTCAAAGCAGATACTCCACTCTCTAATGAGTGTAATTATCTCTAATGTGTGTATTTATCTCTAATGTGTGTATTTATCTCTAATGTGTGTAATTATCAATGATCTCTAATGAGTGTAATTATCAATGATCTCCAATGAGTGTAATTATCAATGATCTCCAATGAGTGTAATTATCTCTAATGAGTGTAATTATCAATGATCTCTAATGAGTGTATTTATCTCTAATGCCCCTACACTCCAACCCCACTGTGTAATGATCTCCAATGAGTGTAATTATCAATGATCTCTAATGTGTGTAATGATCTCTAATGAGTGTAATTATCAATGATCTCCAATGAGTGTAATTATCTCTAATGAGTGTAATTATCAACAATCTCTAATGAGTGTAATTATCAATGATCTCTAATGAGAGTAATTATCTCTAATGAGTGTAATGATCTCTAATGAGTGTAATTATCTCTAATGAGTGTAATGATCTCTAATGAGTGTAATTATCTCTAATTAGTGTAATTATCTCTAATGAGTGCAATGATCGCTAATGAGTGTAATTATCTCTAATGAGTGCAATGATCTCTAATGAGTGTAATTATCTCTAGACCCTTGGTCCCATCTTTAACCCCTAGTCAACCCCTAATTGTGCTAGCGATACACCTCCTTGTGAGTTGTGACTTCCTGACATGCTCGTCTGTCTGTCTTTTCAAATCGCTCCACATGAAACCTGTCCAATACAGATTTAATAGGGGTTCATTTGTACCTTTTTCAATTTTTATCCTTCTATAAAACCCCATTTGTGGTACTGGGGACTGGCTAGGTGTTTCAGAGAGACTGCAGTGGTTCCAACACGAATATATACACACACACACACACACACACACACACACACACACACACACACACACACACACACACACACACACACACACACACACACACACACACACACACACACACACACACACACACACACACACACACACACACACACACACACACACACACACACACACACACACACACACACACACACACACACACACACACACACACACACACACTGCAGTGGTTTAAATATTTCATG
>NC_068445.1:44102370-44107370 GCF_023373465.1 Oncorhynchus keta | reverse complement strand
AAATATACTATTTAGACTCCACATCACAAACCAACCCAGATCGACTGTACTATGCAGCTGCAAGTAACTGGCCCTGGTCTAAAGTAGTGCCCTATGGGCCCTGGTCTAAAGTAGTGCCCTATGGGCCCTGGTCTAAAGTAGTGCCCTATGGGCCCTGGTCTAAAGTAGTGCCCTATGGGCCCTGGTCTAAAGTAGTGCCCTATGGGCCCTGGTCTAAAGTAGTGCCCTATGGGCCCTGGTCTAAAGTAGTGCCCTATGGGCCCTGGTCTAAAGTAGTGCCCTATGGGCCCTGGTCTAAAGTAGTGCCCTATGGGCCTTGGTCTAAAGTAGTGCCCTATGGGCCCTGGTATAAAGTAGTGCCCTATGGGCCTTGGTCTAAAGTAGTGCCCTATGGGCCTTGGTCTAAAGTAGTGCCCTATGGGCCCTGGTATTAAGTAGTGCCCTATGGGCCCTGGTCTAAAGTAGTGCCCTATGGGCCCTGGTCTAAAGTAGTGCCCTATGGGCCCTGGTCTAAAGTAGTGCCCTATGGGCCCTGGTCTAAAGTAGTGCCCTATGGGCCCTGGTCTAAAGTAGTGCCCTATGGGCCCTGGTATAAAGTAGTGCCCTATGGGCCTTGGTCTAAAGTAGTGCCCTATGGGCCCTGGTCTAAAGTAGTGCCCTATGGGCCTTGGTCTAAAGTAGTGCCCTATGGGCCCTGGTCTAAAGTAGTGCCCTATGGGCCCTGGTCTAAAGTAGTGCCCTATGGGCCCTGGTCTAAAGTAGTGCCCTATGGGCCCTGGTCTAAAGTAGTGCCCTATGGGCCCTGGTCTAAAGTAGTGCCCTATGGGCCCTGGTCTAAAGTAGTGCCCTATGGGCCCTGGTATAAAGTAGTGCCCTATGGGCCTTGGTCTAAAGTAGTGCCCTATGGGTCTTGGTCTAAAGTAGTGCCCTATGGGCCCTGGTATTAAGTAGTGCCCTATGGGCCCTGGTCTAAAGTAGTGCCATATGGGCCCTGGTCTAAAGTAATGCCCTATGGGCCCTGGTCTAAAGTAGTGCCCTATGGGCCTTGGTCTAAAGTAGTGCCCTATGGGCCCTGGTCTAAAGTAGTGCCCTATGGGCCCTGGTCTAAAGTAGTGACCTATGGGCCCTGGTCTAAAGTAGTGACCTATGGGCCCTGGTCTAAAATAGTGACCTATGGGCCCTGGTCTAAAGTAGTGACCTATGGGCCCTGGTCTAAAGTAGTGACCTATGGGCCCTGGTCTAAAATAGTGACCTATGGGCCCTGGTCTAAAGTAGTGACCTATGGGCCCTGGTCTAAAGTAGTGACCTATGGGCCCTGGTCTAAAATAGTGCCCTATGGGCCCTGGTATAAAGTAGTGCCCTATGGGTCCTGGTCTAAAGTAGTGCCCTATAAAGGGAATAGGGTGCCATTTGGGACCCAGATTATGAGCCACTCTGAAAGAATCACTACAGACAGCATAGCACCTGTCAAACTAAAGACAGAATAGCAACTGTCAAACTAAAGACAGCATAGCAACTGTCAAACTAAAGACAGCATAGCACCTGTCAAACTAAAGACAGCATAGCAACTGTCAAACTAAAGACAGCATAGCAACTGTCAAACTAAAGACAACATAGCAACTGTCAAACTAAAGACAACATAGCACCTGTCAAACTAAAAGAAAGCATAGCAACTGTCAAACTAAAGACAGCATAGCAACTGTCAAACTAAAGACAGCATAGCAACTGTCAAACTAAAGACAGCATAGCAACTGTCAAACTAAAGACAGCATAGCAACTGTCAAACTAAAAGACAGCATAGCAACTGTCAAACTAAAGACAGCATAGCAACTGTCAAACTAAAAGACAGCATAGCAACTGTCAAACTGAAAGAAAGCATAGCAACTGTCAAACGAAAGACAGCATAGCAACTGTCAAACTAAAGACAGCATAGCAACTGTCAAACTAAAGACAGCATAGCAACTGTCAAACTAAAGACAGCATAGCAACTGTCAAACTAAAGACAGCATAGCAACTGTCAAACTAAAGACAGCAATGCAACTGTCAAACTAAAAGACAGCATAGCAACTGTCAAACTAAAGACAGCATAGCAACTGTCAAACTAAAAGACAGCATAGCAACTGTCAAACTAAAGACAGCATAGCAACTGTCAAACTAAAGACAGCATAGCAACTGTCAAACTAAAGACAGCATAGCAACTGTCAAACTAAAGACAGCATAGCAACTGTCAAACTAAAGACAGCATTGCAACTGTCAAACTAAAAGACAGCATAGCAACTGTCAAACTAAAGACAGCATAGCAACTGTCAAACTAAAGACAGCATAGCACCTGTCAAACTAAAGACAGCATAGCACCTGTCAAACTAAAGACAGCATAGCAACTGTCAAACTAAAGACAGCATAGCAACTGTCAAACTAAAGACAGCATAGCAACTGTCAAACTAAAGACAGCATAGCAACTGTCAAACTAAAGACAACATAGCAACTGTCAAACTAAAGACAGCATAGCAACTGTCAAACTAAAGACAGCATAGCAACTGTCAAACTAAAGACAGCATAGCAACTGTCAAACTAAAGACAGCATAGCAACTGTCAAACTAAAGACAGCATAGCAACTGTCAAACTAAAGACAGCATAGCACCTGTCAAACTAAAGACAGCATAGCAACTGTCAAACTAAAAGACAGCATAGCAACTGTCAAACTGAAAGAAAGCATAGCAACTGTCAAATGAAAGACAGCATAGCAACTGTCAAACTAAAGACAGCATAGCAACTGTCAAACTAAAGACAGCATAGCAACTGTCAAACTAAAGACAGCATAGCAACTGTCAAACTAAAGACAGCATAGCAACTGTCAAACTAAAAGACAGCATAGCAACTGTCAAACTAAAGACAGCATAGCAACTGTCAAACTAAAGACAGCATTGCAACTGTCAAACTAAAAGACAGCATAGCAACTGTCAAACTAAAGACAGCATAGCAACTGTCAAACTAAAAGACAGCATAGCAACTGTCAAACTAAAGACAGCATAGCAACTGTCAAACTAAAGACAGCAATGCAACTGTCAAACTAAAAGACAGCATAGCAACTGTCAAACTGAAAGACAGCATTACAACTGTCAAACTAAAAGACAGCATAGCAACTGTCAAACGAAAGACAGCATAGCAACTGTCAAACTAAAGACAACACAGCAACTGTCAAACTAAAGACAGCATAGCAACTGTCAAACTAAAGACAGCATAGCAACTGTCAAACTAAAGACAGCATAGCAACTGTCAAACTAAAGACAGAATAGCACCTGTCAAACTAAAGACAGCATAGCAACTGTCAAACTAAAGACAACATAGCAACTGTCAAACTAAAGACAACATAGCAACTGTCAAACTAAAGACAGCATAGCACCTGTCAAACTAAAGACAGCATAGCAACTGTCAAACTAAAGACAGCATAGCAACTGTCAAACTAAAGATAATATAGCAACTGTCAAACTAAAGACAGCATAGCAACTGTCAAACTAAAGACAGCATAGCAACTGTCAAACTAAAGACAGCATAGCAACTGTCAAACGAAAGACAGCATAGCAACTGTCAAACTAAAGACAACATAGCAACTGTCAAACTAAAGACAGCATAGCAACTGTCAAACTAAAGACAGCATAGCAACTGTCAAACTAAAGACAGCATAGCAACTGTCAAACTAAAGACAGCATAGCAACTGTCAAACTAAAGATAACATAGCAACTGTCAAACTAAAGACAGCATAGCAACTGTCAAACTAAAGACAGCATAGCAACTGTCAAACTAAAGACAGCATAGCAACTGTCAAACGAAAGACAGCGTAGCAACTGTCAAACTAAAGACAGCATGGCAACTGTCAATCACAATCATGAACAAAGCATCAGCTCCTGTTGCCATAGCGAAATCAGGTGAAGTATGTCCGCCGCAGAGTATACCTAACCTCACAGTAGAAATCCTCTCTCTGCTTACACAAAGACATGCTAGAAAGCAACCCGTTAAGGGCACTACTTCTTCATCTTACCTGGAACATTCCTGGTGAAGTGCCCTTGTCTGGAAGAGTACATCCCAGCAGCTCAGCCAGAAACTTTGCCATGTAAGAGCTGAGAGAGGAGGGTGGTTCTCCCTGGTTCAGCACTGGAGAACAACACACACACTGCCAGGCAAGTCCAACTGTCTGTCATCCACAGTAGTGATTCACTCTGATAACATCTTCCTGGAGAATATCCTCCTAAATCCTCATCATCCCTTTCAGAATCTCTGTATTCCTACTCTTCCTGTACAAGCCCTCTGGAAAGCAGACGGAGAGAGGATGATGGTGTGTGTGTGTGTGTGTGTGTGTGTGTGTGTGTGTGTGTGTGTGTGTGTGTGTGTGTGTGTGTGTGTGTGTGTGTGTGTGTGTGTGTGTGTGTGTGTGTGTGTGTGTGTGTGTGTGTGTGTGTGTGCGTGTGTGTGTATATATTTTGTGCCAGCTGGAACGCCGGCGGTCGCTGGGTTCAGAGCGGCGGCCGTATAGATGTGAGCGCAGCGTTAGCTCTGCCACCACCTCCCAGTCTCTTACTACTGAATGAATGGGAGTCGATTGTCATAGTTCAGAGCAGAGCTGAGAGGATCGGGGCCAACCAGGGGGGACCGCACTGCCAAACCGGTGTAGGCACTTTTCAACGACCAAACCCCCCTTTGTAGGCACTGAACAACGCAGCACATAAAATGCCATTTTTAAAGATGTTTTTATCCAAAGCGACATACGGGTTGTTTGACCCTCTATTGATTAACTAAAATGATTCTATTGATTAACTAACATGATTCTATTGACTAAATAACATGACTCTTAACTTTTCTACAGTATATTAAGGGGAAGACGGTGCAATTCTCTAGCCTGACGACTCACACTATATTCTCCCGCTGCTCTGTCGTTCGCTACATACTTTAGACTGAGACGGCCATCGTTGAAGTCGTTTGGGGTGGCGAGGGGTGTCGAAACA